>NC_135173.1:39411364-39706364 GCF_041146795.1 Maylandia zebra | reverse complement strand
GCCATCAAGAAGCAGCAGTCGGACATCAGAGGGGAAAATAAAATGGAAATAGACGCTGTGTCAGCTAAGCACAAGGAACAAAGGCATTCAACGTTCAAACCCCGTGGAGATCGCAAATACACATCAAAGGACAAAACATCTAATGGGAGATCATGCTACAGGTGTGGGAAAACCCCTGCACATGGTAAAGATCAATGCCGAGCGAAAGATGTATTTTGTCACTCATGTGGTAAAAGAGGTCATTTCAGTAAAGTGTGTAAATCTGTTAAATCTGTGCATGTGATAGAAGCCGAAGAAAGCGATGTTACACCCGTGTTTCTTGGTTCTGTAGACGTAGGCTCAGATCCTTGGTATGCAGATCTCACTATCAGAAACCACAAGGTCAGATTTAAGATAGACACAGGAGCTGACGTATCTGTTATCCCTGCCCAGACGTTTTACAGCATAAACCAGAACGAGACAGGGTTATGCAAACCAGATAGACCGTTGTTTGGTCCGAGTGGTTCCCCACTTGACGTGTTGGGTATGAGCAGAGAAACACTTTGCAAAGGTGAACAGGGAATACAGGAAAATGTGTACATTATCAAAGATTTGCACGTAGCACTGTTAAGCAGGCCGGCGAGTGTCAAGCTGAACCTAGTGTGTAGAGCCGACAGTATTGACATGAATGTGCTGCACGAAAACTACCCGAAACTGTGTCAGGGTTTAGGCTTAATGCAACAACCTTATTCAATTAAGTTGAAGCCTGAGGCTGTGCCTTTTTCCCTGGCCACACCGAGACGGGTCCCCATTCCACTGTTAGGAAAAGTGAAACAGGAACTGGAAAGAATGGAGTCCATGGGAGTAATCAGCAGAGTAGAAGAACCAACGGAGTGGTGCGCAGGAATGGTCCCGGTGCCAGCAAAAAACGACTCAGTACGTATTTGTGTTGACCTCACCCACCTCAACGAAGCAGTGTGCAGAGAAAAGTACATCCTGCCTTCGGTTGAACAGACTCTAGGTTCTCTGGCGGGAGCTAAAGTCTTCAGCAAGTTGGACGCAAACAGAGGCTTCTGGCAGGTTCCATTGTCACCAGAGTCAGCACACTACACGACATTCATTACACCCTTTGGGCGCTTCTACTTCAACAGACTTCCTTTTGGAATAGCGTCTGCCCCAGAACATTTTCAGCGTAGAATGTCAGTAATCCTTAATGGGCTGCCAGGCGTGGTCTGTCACATGGATGATATTCTCATTTGGGGACAGGATCAGCAGGAGCACAATGCCAGACTGCACACAGTGCTCAGTAAACTTCAAGAGGCCGGCGTCACACTAAACATGCAGAAATGTGAGCTGAGCAAACAGGAAGTGAAGTTTCTTGGACACATCTTGTCTTCAAAAGCTACAGCCGAATTTCTTGAAGACACAAATATTTATGTGGATGAAATTGTCAAATGCATGCCTGCTACCTCGACATACATCACACAGGTAAAAGAACAGTTAAAAACCGACAGCATATGTTCAGAGGTCATGACTTTTTGTCAGAGCTGCTGGCCAGAATATAGCCATCTCATAGGCCCAATTAAAGCATATTGGCCACACAGAGAGACCTTAACTGTACATGACAATCTGCTACTGAAAGGCACCAGACTAGTAATCCCCACTGCTATGCGCCACTCTGTCCTAAGTGCCCTACATGAGGGGCACCAGGGAATGTCTAGATGCAGAGAGAGAGCCAGAGAGGCAGTGTGGTGGCCTGGTCTGAGTGGGCAAATAAATGAACTTGTGAAAAACTGCACCATTTGCATCAAAGAGCGTACTAACCCAGTACAACCTTTAATGCCAAGCCAACTCCCGGAGAGGCCATGGCAAAAAGTTGGTGCAGACCTTTTTACACTCAATGACAGCAACTATGTGCTTTTGGTGGACTACTACTCGAAATTCGTGGAAATAGCCAAACTTACCCCCACCAGATCGGAAGATGTTATAGTACACCTAAAATCTGTCTTTTCCAGACATGGAATTCCAGAGCTTTTCTACACTGACAACGGACCTCAGTTTTCAGGACAACAGTTCAAAGACTTTGCAGCAACCTATGGGTTCAGACATGTAACAAGCAGTCCTAGATTTGCACAGAGCAATGGCGAGGCTGAGCGTCATGTCCAAACTATGAAAAACCTGCTAAAGAAGGCAAAAGACCCATATCTTGCACTTCTAGCTTACAGAGCAACACCATTGGCTAACGGATATAGCCCGGCGCAACTACTGATGGGACGGAGACTGCGCACGCCAGTTCCCCAGCTTCCTTCCCTACTCAATCCCAGCCTGCCCAATAAGAATACAGTGTTGGCAAAAGCGAGAGAAAGAAGGGCGAGGGACAGTGATGCGTACAACAGGAGACATCGGGCGACTGAACTTCCTCCACTCGCACCGGGGCAACCAGTGTGGATTACAGACACTAGGCGTGAAGGGACTGTCATCTCCTCTCACTCCACACCCCGCTCTTATATGGTTGAGACTCCTTCAGGAGCCATCAGGAGAAATAGACGTCACCTCCAGCCATTGCCAGAGTCCACACCAAAGTTACAGACCCCATCTACCCCCGTCAGTCCCAGAGAAAATACCCTGCCAGCTCCCAACCTATCGACGTCTACAACTCTGACTCCCAAGACAGAAGTCCCAGGTCTTGTCAGAACTAGAGCTGGCAGAGTTGTCGTAAAACCACAAAGATTGAACTTGTGAGATTAAATAAAGCAAAGCTTCTCGAGTTAAAAATAGAGTAGCTATGTTTCTGCAATAGGTTCTAAGAAGTAACGAAAGTACAGTTTCCCTTACGCAGTAAATGTTTCAATAAGTTGTTGTTTTCTGAGAAAGGAGGATGTGGTGTTATCTGTTTAAGTATATCCGGTTTTATGGTGAAAAGGTGTTGGGTACCGGAAGTGACAAATAAAGGTCGAAGTTGTTTGCTCTACAAGGTGTCGTCTCTTTCCCTACCGAAAACCACGACACTGTCAAGGATTTCTAGTGTAACAAGATGATCAATTTTATTAACTTCATCTGTCAGTGGTATTAATTTTAAGGAGATTGCTTTTTTTTATGTGAAAACATGATTTGGTAATATATATTCCTACTTCTAGGTTTACATATCTGTAGTTATGCCTATGTACCCTTAACATCCACACGAATCTCACTAATAAGTGGCAACTAGTGTTGTCTAAACAGTTAATAAACCACAGTTGCAATTTTGTGGATTTTGTAGTCATTTTGCTGGACATGGGAAAATCCTGTCCAGGAACTATTCTGGCTTTCATTTACCATGTAGGTCATTTATCTCTGTGTTGTTTGCTTTTTCTGAAACAACAATCACTGAATTCCCTCAAGCAAACACACCAACAATCAGAAAGCATTTAAATACCTTAATATCACTCACCCTATTGAGTCCTATTGAGCAATATTGCTTTACACAAATGTTCAAAACCAAATAAGTGCTGCGGGAAACAAAATGCCAAACTTTTTTTTTTAAAATCAAATTAATGAGAAAACTTTAATTTTCACATCTGGAAAATAGCAAAACTGTTGATCCTGAGCATTTTTCACATTATGTGGTACTGGAATAATACATGTTTCATGCCAAAATATTCTAAAACAAAGGAGCTTGCAAAGAAAAGCGCCTGGACTTCTTTAAGTTACTTGAAGACGTTTCACCTCTCATCGGAGAAGCTTCTTCACTTCTAAGGTCAAATGGTGGAGAGTCCCAGATATAAACCTAGTGGGAGTAACCCCCCACATAGGGACAAAAGGACCCCCTGATGATCCTCTAATCGCCTGAGCCAAGGTGTGAAACTGGGTGTGGGTCCCAATCAGCCAGAGTTTCGGGTGAGTTCATTGTGAAACCTGGCCCCACCTTATCATGCGACTTCCTGAGGTCAGATGGCCCAGGATGTGAGTGGGCGTTAAGGCGTCTGGGGAGGGAACTCAAAACTGGATTATAGATGGCAGAGAGTTGGTGTCGTAACCACCGCCTCTGTTCAAAGATGGTCACTCACAGTGGACATAGATGGCTTCTTTCACTCCTCTTTCAAACCATCTGTCCTCTCTGTCCAAAATGTGAACATTGGCATCCTCCAAAGAGTGTCCTTTGTCCTTAAGATGCAGATGGACAGCTGAGTCTTGTCCTGTGGAGGTGGCTCTTCTGTGTTGTGCCATGCGCTTGTGAAGTGGCTGTTTGGTCTCTCCAATGTAGAGGTCTGGGCATTCCTCGCTGCACTGTACAGCATACACCACATTGTTAAGTCTGTGTTTTGGCGTTTTGTCTTTCGGGTGAACCAGTTTTTGTCTGAGCGTGTTGCTGGGTCTGAAATACACTGGGATGTCGTGCTTGGCGTGGTGGGCAGCGTGTGAGTCTGGTCTAGGTGTGGAAAAGGCCTGCTGCGTGTGTGTGTGTGACAAACTTTCAAACCATCTGTCCTCTCTGTCCAAAATGTGAACATTGGCATCCTCGAAAGAGTGTCCTTTATCCTTAAGACGCAAGATCACAATGAACTCACCCGAAACTCTGGCTGATTGGGACCCACACCCAGTTTCACACCTTGGCTCAGGCGATTAGAGGATGTCAGGGGGTCCTTTTGTCCCTCTGTGGGGGGATACTCCCACTAGGTTTATATCTGGGACTCTCCACCATTTGACCTTAGAACTGAAGAAGCTTCTCGGATGAGAGGTGAAACGTCTTCAAGCAACTTAAAGAAGTCCAGACGCTTTTCTTTGCAAGCTCCTTTGACTACGATGACCTGGATGACTGAGAACCTTCACAGACATTCTAAAACAAACTTTAACTTGAGCATGTTGGTTATTAGAAGACATCTGAGCTGACCATGATACTAATATCATGTCTGGTAAGGTATTTTTATACAACATTTGTCTAATGTTTTTTTTTGTTTTTGTTTTTTTCTGTTGTCTTGCTACACATTTAGACTTTACAGACTTTGTTAGAAGTTTTATGTAAATATACTATGTCTAAGCTTGTTTGATGAATATACTAGTGTTCAGAAATTCATATATAACTAATAATCTGGATACTGTTTCATTCATCAAGCTTTTTAAACTGTCAAATACAGAGATCAGATTTCTATTACTGTAGTTGCCTATTTAAATCTTAATAATGTATTCATTTGTTTATTCATTACCCTTGTGGAACTATAGTCTATCAAACTTGTACTTCTGGAGGATCATATGAATGCATCTACTTGAAAAATACATATGAGGATAAAATAGGCTTATTTCCATTTATGGATGACTTAAAAGCAAATGTATATCTACAAAAGTATATTTGCCTTCTAAACTGACTGATAGAAAGAGAACAAAACTCAAACATCAAGGAGCATGCCCCTGAGGCAGTTTGCCTTTGAAGCTACAAGTTTGTTCATCAAACTCTTCATCATTATGCAGTACACGGTGGCTTTTTAACCCTTTGCAGCTGGCACTGGTACTGTAGAGGGAAATGTCCTGGTCCTGCAAATTCAGCACTTGCCTAGGACAATATTTTGTTATTGTATTATTCATTGCTAGTGCATTTCTTGGAACATTTTGTCTGTCGGATTGCTGTGAAACCTTTTACTGATGCAATTACAGATTTTTCCTTTGCCGACCAAACTGTCATTCCATGCATACTGTAGTGAGATTCAGAAATGATTTAAGCCATTGTAGAATAAATTGCCATCTCAGCTATTTGATGCTGGGTTTTTGAGGTCATAGTTAATGTGTTTTTTCTCTTTCTTGTGGTTTTAATTTAGTCATGAAATCTTGTTTGTTGTTTTGTTGTAATGTCAGTGAAATTTTATGTATGGTTACCAGGCACTGAGGCACTTCCCTACACCATATTTTTGTGCAGTATATTTAACTTACCTACTTGAACATCCAGTTTGTAATTGGGGAAAAGGAACAAATGAAACAATGGAGGTTTGTAAAATGGGAAAAAGATTTGTATTTTTTTTCCTTAACTAATTTTAATGTTAACAAGCAGAGCATAATGCCATTTTCATTTATTGTCTCTGAAAATACTGCCTATACATGACCCAGATGGTTACACCAGAGCAGAATTTGCCACTTTAACAAATATTGCCCCCTGACTTCATCATTGTATTGAACTCCTGGGAGAGCACACATCTCTATATTTTCTCTATGTTCACGTGTCACAAACAGATGTAAATGAAAGCCAAGGTTCAAACAGACTGGCAGAATTAACAGCGTGTGACTGGCAAAGATATGCACATCATTAAGGGCTAAAACATAACTATTTCTCATGGTGATGGTTAAATTTTTCATATGAACTGGCACAAAATGAGGTAAATTACATCAGCAAAGACATCTCATTAGTCTCAGTGAATGATGAGAGCACTGCTGAAGGCTAGATCTAAAAAAAAAGGCGCCCAGCTAAGTGATGTACAATACTGAAGCCAAGCGAAAATAGCCCCTATGCAAACCACTTGGTAGCTGGGGAAGTAGTTTAGGGGGAAAAAAATCTAAACATTTAAATTATTAGCAGCTATTAAAAAAAACGTTTCACAGTTTATAGACAGTCTCTAGCATTGTGAAAATACTAATCCTCTTTAAAATACAAATTATTTTATATGTATATACATATATATATTCCTTTAATCATACATAATATGACTAACCATGTATACAATAATTTACTCTTCACTATAATTTTTTGCTTATTTGTGTACCATTTGAGGAAAGGAAGCAAATTATTTTTCAACTGCCTGAATAACTCTGTTATGAATCTGTTATGAACTCTGATTTAAGGGCCCTTAAAATAAAAGAAATAGCTTTTGTGATCTGATTTGATGTTAAGCACCATGGGGCTAGGTTAAAAAAAGAAGCATAGCTTTAAGCAAAGGCTTTGGCTGCTGCTATGACAAAAGATGGTGCCACTGTAGTGATTATTGTTGATACATATGGAATAGCTAGAGAAAAAGAAAAATGAATGGCATAGTCTACTGTGACTGCCAGGGTAAAAGGGGAAATTAAATGTAAATCTGCAATCAACCCAAAGGGCACCCATTAATTAACAAATGAATACACCTGAATAGGAACCAAATGTATTCAAATGTATTCCTCCATTGTAATTGTATGTACCAAGAATTTGCCATCATGGCTTGTGTAGACAATATTGATTAACAAAAGGGTGCTAGAGAATATTAGGTGTGTTTCTCTAAACCGTGGTAGGATGTCCTGTTTTCACCATTCATACCTTAAACCTACCTTTGTAATCCAATCTGTGTAAAGAAAGATCAAGCATTAAGGTAGGAATACATGAAAAAGAGAGGAAGGAAAAGAATTAGAAAACAATGTTGCTTAGTAAAACAGGGTGAGTAAAATAGAGCAAGCCTAAAAACGGACAGGAAGAAACAATGTTTATTGAGTTGTGTGGCTTATAAGCTTGTAAAAGTGCAATCAAGGAAATAAAGTGGGGTGCAGGGGGTGTGGTCAGAAGGAATGACAACAGAAGAGGGATGGGGATATAAGAAGACTTGTTATGGGAAGAACAACCATACAGGCAAGATGAAGGAATGAACCAAGCACTGTTGACTGAAGGGGGACAATAAAAGCAAGACAAAGGATGTAAAGGCAGAATAGAGCCAAGCTTATGAACAAGAAAGATGAGCACAACTTCCAAATAGAAAAACAGAAGGCTACAGTCAACTGATGACTTACCACTGAGCTTTTCCATGGTCTGAATCTTGTTAGTATTAATTGGGCTGAGTCTATCACCTAGACAGAAGGGCTTGGGCACAACCATTGCTTGGGCATATGGCCCACAGCATGATACAGAAAGCTGCCAAAAGAGAGATTACCTTCACAGTGATATGAGTAATCACCGAGACTTCTCTTATAATAACTGTATGGGCATACTTTAGTTAAGGAATTACAGCATAGGGAACTGTAGCTCTAAACAATACTGTGGCTCAAAATGGAAAAGTTCGGTAGGCAAATATAAAGCAACAACAGTGCTTTACCATAGAAAGAAGGTTTCATGATAGTTCTTATTTGTACATTTAAATGTAAATTCATGAAAGACAGGCACACAGTAGAAATGTTATAGATAGAAGGGAGCTTATTTTTTTAAAAGTGTTATACTACAAGCAGTTTTGTGGTTCTCAATGACTGTGTTCACATGTGTGTGTGTGTGTGTGTTAGTGTATTCATATATGCAGTCATTTAAGCAAACAAATACGTATATAAATACAAATATATTCCATATTATTAGGTGAATATATTGACGTTTCCTTTCAAAATGATCATATAATCATATTACTCTTTTCAGCAACTAATGAAATAATTCATCCATATTTTTTTTTTTCCAATCAGGTCAAGGTGATAAAGTAAAAACAAAGGGGAAAAAAATGGCTTTAACATTCTGTGAGTCCATGATCTACAATTGAATGTGTCTGTTTTCAGAGGTGACAAATATGTCGTAGCTTACCTGTGATCACTGATTTGAAACATAATGTAGGGAATGTTATGCTTAAAGACCCTGGCTGGTCTATTCACTGCAGCCAAAAATCAACTCGCATGAACATTAGCTCACTGATTGTATAGGATTCGGCTGGTGCGATGGGGACTTTCCTGAAGGGACTAAATCAGTCTGTGTAACGAGGTTATACACGAGGCTGCCAGCTCTCATGCACTCACAGTGACATCCATGCAGTTGAAACTTCTTCCATTTCTCATGCCACACAGCCATTTTTTTTATGTATTGAAGAAACTAAAAATGTCACAGTACTAAAAGAGGACACTGATAGTGCAGGGACATACAAAACAGAACAGGCGGCACCATGCAGCAGCACATTATTCAGACAAATCAGGGAGAAAGTGAATGTTGCTTAGGGAAATGTCATTCAGCTGCAACACAGTCTCCCCTCTCCTGATAAGTGCACAAAGGCAGGAGTGAGACTGATTTAGTATTATTATGAGGACACTCTGGGACTATAAAACTATGCTTTGAAACCTTTTTGCAGTTTTCTAAGGCCATTTCATGCATTCAAATAACTGGTACTTTTTGCAGTTGCCATGCTTTGAAGATGGTCTTGTTTTTGTCGAGAACAACAAAACCTGACTGAATTATTCAAATCGTGTTTCGTGTTTAAAGGCTATTTCATTGATATGAATTGCTTGGCCTTGTTTGTCAATGGAGTTGGTCCAATGGCAACTTTATTTTAAAATTATTACTATTATTTAAATTACAAGCCAGTCAATCCTCTGATATTTATGTGTGTGTGTGTGTGTTCATGTTGCCTGGCCTGTAGTTTTTCCATTTCACTAGGTTGAGAATCATGGACCACAAATAATCAAAAGTGTTGGTATTCATGCTAGCTCTCTGCTGTGTACGTGTGTGTAAGTGCTCAATACACCCTGGATATATGAAACAAGTGCAAAATAATAACTACACTAATTTATCACTAAATAGCTGAATAAAGACTTCAAATCCATTACTTCACGTTGCATGTTAAAAATAAATAAATAAATGTGGCAAGGTTTTTTTCCCTCTTGAAAACCTTTAAAGAAATCGGTGAAACGAACAAAAAAATCGTTAGAGTTTCAGCAGGTGTCAAACAGACACTTTGTTATCAGCTCATTATTTCTGCTGAGCTTTAAAGGAAGATAGAACAAATAAGTGAGGGGAGAGCAAGGTAAGAGGCAGTTTTGTTTTTATAAGCTTTTTTTTCTAACTAATGAATTCTGACCTTATGAATGTTTATGTGTCCCTTCTTCAGAGATGGGTTGGGTCTGAAACTGAAACGGTACCTTTTTATAAACTTTTAAGTACGCAGTTTTGTCATGGGGTGCGTAATTAAAGTTTTTATTTCATTATTTTTTTTCAGCTGGATGTCTCTTTCCCTCTCCCTAATTATATGTATTTTCCCCATTTTTTTCTGCTTCATCTTTGCTCCCTGTATGCTCAGCTTTATTTTTTTACCCTGGGCCTGGCTAACAGATGGGAGAAATTGTAATTTAGCTATCTGGCAATGACTGGAAGGATACACTAAACACAGATGCTGCACATACTGTACAGAAACCAGACATAACCTTCTTTTTAACACTGATTACTCACCTCGGTCAAAAAAAGAAAGAAAGAGAAATGCTCTGAACTTCCATCATGTCATAATATTTTTCTTAATTCACAGTTTATTTCGCATGCAACAATTCATTATACTTCAATTAATGTGTCTCTCTTTTTCTTTCAACTATATAACATTACATAGTAACTCTAATTAGGTGTAAACTTTGGATTTCTTTTTGTGAAACAACTCTGGACTATGTTTAGACGCAAGTTTACAGTTCTGTAAGAAAAACAAATTGAAAGTTAATTTTAACTCTTGCTAATGAAAAGTACTGTGACATGGGGGAAAAGCTACACTGGTTCATTTACTGGTCAGTAAGGGCAAGTATTCTTATCTTAATGTAATTACTATTTTCTGACTGTTACAATGACAATGAAGAATTATACCTTTTCAAGCATGGCATAAGTACATGTGTCTGTAGGTACTAGAGTTAGGTTTAAAAATGTTTGGGCTCTTACAATATTTTCAGATTTTTAGCTTTGTATGGCACCACAATGTATCTGAAATGAAGATGCATGTCAGTACTGTTTATTGCATAATGCACTGACACTTGTAGTTGGACTAATAAAAATAAAATGTTCTTTTTTAATATATCCTTATTGTCTCTGACAAAGACTGTTTGAAGTGTTGATATCACAGACATACCCTTTTGTCTAGAGCACTGTTGTTTTTTTAAGCATTGTGTGCATTTTTGTTTCCTTCAAAGTAATTGTCAAGATATATTTTAACATATGGCCAGGGACTACAGAGGATAATTGTACTCCCATAATCAGCTCTGGCTCATTTACAGCTGACAAACCATTAATAACAGAAAACATTTGCACAAAAAATTAAAAGTCATGTGCCTGTATGCACATTTTTGGTTGCACACATTCACTTACAGGAGAATAGTGATGACACACAAACCAGCAGAAGAAGCCTCTCTGGCATACTTGGCAGTTGAACCCTTGCAGACACACAGTTGATGTTGGGGATAAGGGTACACGTGTCCTGGTGAGACTGCGAATAGCATCTTAATGTCTTCTAGTCCTCCCTGGGGTACCTAAGAAATCCCCCTCATCTTTACAAATGGAGGAGCCAGGATTGTGTGCCAAATAACCAGAGCATCGTTATAGCCTTGTAGTCCATAAGGAGACTGCTGTGACAGCCATGAAGGTAATAAAACCATTCAACCTAAAGCTGCAAATCCTTTTCATTTTATGTTGCAGTGTGTCAGGAAATTATTCTACAGTTATATAAGAGGCAATGACAGCCTTGTACCTAGGCTTTTCTGATGTGTCACCTGCTCATGTACCAGAAAAAGAAAACATAATAACTCTATTTGTAGTATATGATGTATGGCATACTTCTCAAGCTGTAATCATGATCAGATAACAAATGAGTAAATACTTGGCTAATAAGCATGATTTTAGACTAGCAGTAGCAGATAAAAGGTAGTAGAATATGTTGCTATCACTCATTCTGTATTACACAATAGGAGGAATTCATTTCTATTAAAACTGAGAAGCACAAACTGAGAAGAAAAGTCAAGATAAGGTCCTAAATCTATTCAGTTCATGTGCACATGGGACAACTAGAACAAGAAAAAGACGCAGGATACCTGTTCTTGGACATAGATAGCAAGAGACAGAAAAAAAACTGATAATTATGAGAAAGTTCTATACAGATCGCTACCTTCCCTCCCACAGTAGGCCATTAAATAAATCAACATACAGCCTTGTCAAAAGACAGTCGGATGTTTTTATTGACAAAAATGTATCTCTGTGGCACAGTCTTAAATACCAAAGACCAATATTTCCCACAATATTTGTGCATGCTGTGAAGCTTCGGTTCACCATAAAATATGGCATGGTGTGAAACTGGCACTAGTATATCATGCTGAGTTCAGCTTAGTCTAACTTTGCCAACTCAAAGCCTCACCATCTGTTATGGTCTGTTACATTAGGGCCCATTAACTTTTGTTCCTTTTAGTCCTGTCCTATTAATATTTGTATTTGAGTGGGTGTTTTTTAATATGCTGTGTTTTAAACTCAAATGTTTATGTTTTGTACAAAAATTTCTCTGTTCATTCCAAATTGAGCTTGATCCCAAAGCATAGTTTGCTCACCAATGTTGCGTCAGAAAAAAACCAAAGTCCTTGGGCTGTGTGTACCAACACGGTCTATACCATGTTAAAAAAGGAAACCTTTCCATTTGATGCAAGACCAAGCACCAGGCAGTTAGACAGTCAGCCTGCCAGGCATGCATGGGGGTGTCAATGGAAGAAAAACAAAGGGAAAGGGATCTGCTGTTACAGCTTTTCCCTTAAAGCTCGTTAATCCCAATTTAGCTGTCACAGGGATGAGGTAGGTGTGAGTTTGTGTGGCTGCGAGTATAGCTGTGTGTGTGTGTGCGTCTGTGTGCGTGTGTGTGTGTGAGAGAGAGAGAGAGACAGACAGGCAGACAGACAGGAAAGAGAGAGGGAGAGCATCATAGAGACCATGCAAACCAGAGAATAAAGTCTTCTTGGAGCCTCACAACCTTGCTTCGTGAGCTGTCACATCGCCCAGCCAATTAGCCTGATGGCCAATGACAAGTTAATTTCCACCATCTACTATCAGTGCTCTGTTTTTGGTAGTGCTCGTTTGGATGGGGTTTAAGGCAGTCTTTCAAAAGCATTGTGCAGATCAGTGGTTAGAAATGGTAATGTGATTGTTTAGCTAGGCTAAATTGTATGTTTATCTTCTCATCTCACTTGGTGAAAGAATTACCAGATTTATGAAGTTCTAAAATTTTATCAAGTCAGCACACATGAACCTGATTGCTGACAATAACACAGATTGTTAATGTTTTTAAAATATAGAAAATCTTCTGTTCTCTCAACTAGAAGTTGAGCATAAAAATATATCACTTCTCTTTGCTTCTTTGCTGATGGACTTTAAAATAGTTTAGCTTTTGCAGCATCAATTACCATCAGACGCACAAGTGAAGCTTCTAATACATGTTTTATATTATCTGACAGCACACTGAAACAGTGAATAATTTTTTTTGCTTTTTTTTTTATACTCAATATTCATTTTTAATCACACCATGAAATAGAAAAACTACAACAGTATAACAATAGATTATTGTTGTAAGATTTTGTTTAAAACCTCTAATTATCTTCACTGCAAACTATGGACATGGTTTACGTGAAATTCAACTAGAAGGTGGTAATGATGATTAAAAGATAGTGATTGATTGTTAATGTTCACATAATGCACAAGCTTAAATATCTTTTGAGATGCAATCACTTACTAAATGGATAAAAATATAATAATTACGACTGAATGTAAAGAAGCTGGGCCACTGTGAAAAAGAAGTATGCATAAACCTCACAAGATTAAATCGAAACATCTGCTTTTACGTTCATTGCTGTTACAAACAGCTGATGATAAGAGGGGAGTAAATTACAGTAGAATCACACCGGAACACTTACAAACATATACAGTCATGACAGAAAGAGACTTCAACCCAGCCATGGGGCCCACAAGCCATTGTATTCCTTGTGCTGTTTTCAAACCTCAGGCATAAAATCAAACATGTGGATCATCAAGAATGAGGTTTACATACTAGATTGGTCGGTCTGGGTTAACAACAACCACTTCTGGTTCTGTTGGCTACCAGGGAGCTGGTGTAGACAGACAGAAGGAAGGCATGAGTGAGGAGGTGAGCGTAGGCACTTTAAATGTATTGACTATGACTGGTAAAGAGGGAGAGTTGGCTGATATAATGGAGAGAAGGAAGGTATATACAGTGGCTTGCAAAAGTATTCTGTCCCCTTGAACTTTTCCACCTTTTTGTCACATTACAGCCACAAACATGAATCAATTTTATTGGAATTCCACATGAAAGACCAACACAAAGTGGTGTACACGTGAGAAGTGGAACGAAAATCATACATGATTCCAAACATTTTTTACAAATAAATAACTGAAAAGTGGAGTGTGCGTAATTATTCAGCCCCTTTGGTCTGAGTGCAGTCAGTTGCCCATAGACATTGCCTGATGAGTGCTAATGACTAAATAGAGTGCACCTGTGTGTAATCTTATGTCAGTACAAATACAGCTGCTCTGTGACGGCCTCAGAGGTTGTCTAAGAGAATATTGGGAGCAACAACGCCATGAAGTCCAAAGAACACACCAGACAGGTCAGGGATAAAGTTATTGAGAAATTTAAAGCAGGCTTAGGCTACAAAAAGATTTCCCACGCCTTGAACATCCCACGGAGCACTGTTCAAGCGATCATTCAGAAATGGAAGGAGTATGGCACAACTGTAAACCTACCAAGACAAGGCCGTCCACCTAAACTCACAGGCCGAACAAGGAGAGCGCTGATCAGAAATGCAGCCAAGAGGCCCATGGTGACTCTGGACGAGCTGCAGAGATCTACAGCTCAGGTGGGGGAATCTGTCCATAGGACAACTATTAGTCGTGCACTGCACAAAGTTGGCCTTTATGGAAGAGTGGCAAGAAGAAAGCCATTGTTAACAGAAAACCATAAGAAGTCCCGTTTGCAGTTTGCAACAAGCCATGTGGGGGACACAGCAAACATGTGGAAGAAGGTGCTCTGGTCAGATGAGACCAAAATGGAACTTTTTGGCCAAAATGCAAAACGCTATGTGTGGCGGAAAACTAACACTGCACATCACTCTGAACACACCATCCCCACTGTCAAATATGGTGGTGGCAGCATCATGCTCTGGGGGTGCTTCTCTTCAGCAGGGACAGGGAAGCTGGTCAGCATTGATGGGAAGATGGATGGAGCCAAATACAGGGCAATCCTGGAAGAAAACCTCTTGGAGTCTGCAAAAGACTTGAGACTGGGGCGGAGGTTCACCTTCCAGCAGGACAACGACCCTAAACATAAAGCCAGGGCAACAATGGAATGATTTAAAACAAAACATATCCATGTGTTAGAATGGCCCAGTGAAAGTCCAGATCTAAATCCAATCGAGAATCTGTGGCAAGATCTGAAAACTGCTGTTCACAAACGCTGTCCATCTAATCTGACTGAGCTGGAGCTGTTTTGCAAAGAACAATGGGCAAGGATTTCAGTCTCTGGATGTGCAAAGCTGGTAGAGACATACCCTAAAAGACTGGCAGCTGTAATTGCAGCAAAAGGTGGTTCTACAAAGTATTGACTCAGGGGGCTGAATAATTACACACACCCCACTTTACAGTTATTTATTTGTAAAAAATGTTTGGAATCATGTATGATTTTCGTTCCACTTCTCACGCGTACATCACTTTGTATTGGTCTTTCACGTGGAATTCCAATAAAATCGATTCATGTTTGTGGCTGTAATGTGACAAAATGTGGAAAAGTTCAAGGGGGCCGAATACTTTTGCAAGCCACTGTATATTGTGCCTGCAGGAGACAAGGTGGAAGGGATGCAAGGGCAGGAGGACTCGAGGTGGATTCAAACTGTTTTTACCATAGTGTAGATAGGAACATAAATGGAGTATCCCCAGGGGGAGATAGTGTGGTGTAAAGAGGAAGTAGAGGAAAGTATTTAAAGGAAGAGGTTGGCAAAAAACATAGATAGGATTACTCTGAGGCTATCCATACAGCAAAGAGAGAGGTGGCAGAGGAAAAGGAAAATGCTTATATTGAGATGTATGTAGAGCTAAATGCTAATTGAGGGACTTACATCAATTGGCTATGCAGCGAGATCGAGCTGGAAAGGATGTGCAGCAGGTTTGGATGATTAAGAGTAGAGATAAAAATGTGCTAACAAATGAAGAACGTGTTGAGAAGATGTAAGGAAGACTTTGAGGAGCTAATGAATGTCAAAAATGAGAGAGAGGAGGACAGATGGAGGACAGTTAGTGAATCAGGAAGTGCACTGGGTTAGTAAGAAAGAAGTGAGGGTAGTAGAAAGAGAATGGAAAGACGGCTGGTTCAGATGTCAAACCTCTTGAGGTATGGAAATGTCTTGGAAAATGGACAGTGGACTTTTTGACCAGCTCATGACCCACATCATAGAGGCTATGTGTATGAGTATATATAAGTCAGGGGTTCGACTACTCCTACTAGAAGATGTGAATGCAGCATTACGGACAATCCCTACCGCCACCATCACCGAAACTAATCAGCTGATATATACCATGGCAGCAGTGATTACAGAGATGCTTGGCAACAAGATTAACAGCAACAAGGAGCAGCACCTTCCATGGAGAAGGACACTAGAGGCCAAGATCAAGGCAGTTCAGATGGAAGTTGCATACTTTTCCTGCTCAGCAACCTCCTTGAGCAGGATCCAGTAACCATCATAGTGGCAGACATCCAAGAAAGAGTATGTAGAATGAACAGTCGGACAGCACCAGGCCCTAACATGATTCCCAAGAAGCTGACTGCACTCCATGAGTGCATGGCATCTCAATGTCAGCCACTTCTTCTATCTGCTAGTAGTACATGCTGTGCAGGGGCCTGTCCTCTGTGATGGTTCCTCCTGTTCCTCTTCTTATTCCTCAGGTTTCAGCTGTCTGAGGTATTTACTAAACACATGATCAGTTGTGGTCATCTTCCTGATGTACTGATGAATATTTGTTGTTTCATCCTGGATAGTGGTTCTGACACTCACTAGTCTTCAGCATCCTTCATTACACTTAGCGTACAGGCTCAGGGTGTTGGACTTGGGATGAAACCCTCCATGCATGGTGAGGAGCTTTCTTGTCTTGGTGCCACTGGTTTCTTTCTATCTCCTTCTTTAGCCAGCTTACTATCCAGCAGGATATCTGAAAGTGCTTAGGTGTACTCTATTTGGTGGTTGCAGCTTTCCTAGCTGTGGTGAATTCTTCACATTTATATTCTCAGTTTTAGTTATTGCTACCTTTTGAAAATCTAGTTCCTATGTGTGGTTGCATGTGTAGTTTATATTTAATTCATTGAGATTCGGCCTCCCCTGTGTTATCTTGTAACTTATTTAGTCTCCATCTCTTTAATTTGTGTTAACCTGTTTTTACCTGTACGTAGTTTGCTGGTTGTCTCCACTTCCGCTGTTACCAATTGTCTATTTTAAATCTCACTCAGTTGGCTGATATTCATTGTTCGAGTGACCAAGACATGTCCTTCAACGCACATATTAAACAAATATGTAAGACTGCTTTCTTCCATTTGCGCAACATCTCTAAAATTAGAAATATCCTGTCTCAGAGTGACGCTGAAAAACTAGTTCATCCATTTATTACTTCCAGGCTGGACTACTGTAATTCATTATTATCAGGATGTCCTAAAAACTCCCTGAAAAGCCTTCATTTAATCCAAAATGCTGCAGCAAGAGTACTGACAGGGACTAGAAAGAGAGAGCAGATTTCTCCAGTATTGGCTTCCCTTTGTTGGCTTCCTGTTAAATCCAGAATTGAATTCAAAATCCTGCTCCTCACATACAAGGTCTTAAATAATCAGGCCCCATCTTATCTTAAGGACCTTGTAGTACCATATCACCCTATTAGAGCACTTCGCTCTCGCACTGCAGGCCTACTTGTTGTTCCTAGAGTATTTAAAAGTAGAATGGGAGGGAGAGCGTTCAGTTTTCAGGCCCCTCTTCTGTGGAACCAGCTTCCAGTTTGGATTTGGAAGACAGACACTATCTCTACTTTTAAGATGAGGCTTAAAACTTTCTATTTTGGTAGAGCATATAGTTAGGGCTGGATCAGGTGACCCTGAATCCTCCCTTAGTTATGCTGCAATAGACGCAGCATTGAGTTTTTCCTTTTCGGCCCTCTGGTGGTGGTCAGAGGGCCCGGTGGCGCCAGTGTCCAGTGTGTGAATGTGTGTGTGAATGGGTGAATGACTGAATGTAGTGTGAAGCGCGTTGGGGTCCTTAGGGACTAGAAAAGCGCTATACAAATGCAGGCCATTTAATAGACCTCTCTGCATTGAATCATATCTGTTATTAATCTCTGTCTCTCTTCCACAGCATGTCTTTCATCCTGTTTTCCTTCTCTCACCCCAACCGGTCACAGCAGATGGCCGCCCCTCCCTGAGCCTGGTTCTGCTGGAGGTTTCTTCCTGTTAAAAGGGAGTTTTTCCTTCTCACTGTCACCAAAGTGCTTGCTCATAGGGGGTTATATGATTGTTGGGTTTTTCTCTGTGTCTACTGTATATAGATATACATATAAAGCGCCTTGAGGCGACTGCTGTGGCTCTATATAAATAAAATTGAATTGAATTGAGTGTGTCTTAGTCTTTTCCTTACTCTCCTCCTATCAAGTGTACCTTGTGTTTTGGAGTTTTGGATTCTGTTGTGAACTTCCTGTGTTGAATTATGATGGACATCCCACTTAATAAAAGTTTAATTTTTTTTTGTTGTTCATTTATGTTTTTCTGTGAATCCTGCATTTAGGTCTTTTTGGCCAGTCCCTGATGGTAACATTATTTAACAAAAACTAAATGATTCTGAAATTTTCTGAGACAAAATGATTCTGTAGGTGGTGGAACTACTTTTAGCACCAGTAACTTGAAGGAGTCATTTTTTGTATGACTTTATGAGCATCTCACTCTACATGTGGAAGAATTTTGACTTTTTCACTTTCAATAAAAGAATCATAAAATCGATTTAAATCATTATGGCAGTTATGTTTAACACAGGACATAATATTGTATAAAAGACGTTTTCTCCCAAAACAGGTGATGCAAACCCTAAGAAATGCAATCTTCTTTTTAAATAGTTAAGTATTAATCATCCATTTATTAATATCAAATGAGTTGTTATTTTAGACACTCTAAAAGAATATATGTAGTTCAAAATATGCCTCAGACAACTATTATGATGGAAATCCTTTTTACGCAAAGACAAATTTTTGCCAATTCTGCCCAGACCACAGCGTGAACGTATGAATATTGAACAATATGCAAGGGTTCAATATGCAATATTTTTATAACAATAATACTGTCTAATGCAGGTTTTCATCTCTTTCTAACTCATTCTCTCCCTGTCTATCTGCCTCACAATCTCTTCGTCCTTTTTCTACTTTTAGCGTCTCTCACCAGTAATACATCCCCGCTCCTGGATGAGTGTTGAAACAATAATAGCGCTCAGAGTTGAGCTTAGAGGGGTTTTCTAGGAAGAAAACATTTTTCGGGAATTTTCCACGTTAAAAAATGTAAATTTAAATGTAAAAAAAAAAAATCACCTTGGACAAAAAAATCACAATAATAAAGCTGATAAATTTCTCAAGACAGCCACACGTTAATCTGCTCTGATTCAGTATGTAATGGATCAGAACTACCCTTTGTAAGATGCTATAGAGAACAGTTTGAACATCAGAGAATACATACAGTAAACAAGAAGCTCCATATTTGAAGAAATTTTACTGAATCCTGTTAACACTTTAACAAACCAGTGTTAGAAATCCATATCCATATCTCTTGTTGACGATACTTGTTAAACGTCTCCTCTGAACAACTCGCTTTGGTGACATTTGGCATTGATCATTTACATTCAGTTGCAGTATTCAGTGCAACTGTAGAAAAGGACGTTTTAAGTCTTTCAATACCATTTGTTACACTAATCTGATCAGATCAACCACATCTACCTCTGCAATATGCCTAAATTCATTCAACTGTTAATGTTTTCTTTGTTCTCCATGCTTTTTTGTGTCCTGCAACTCTTAGATTTACCAATTACTTTCTCCTGTGTATCGACCTGCTAGTTAGCACACTATAATTGAATGCTGTACTTGTCAAATTTTCCTTTATTTCGCAGATTCCTAGTTTTCTTTCTCTAGTGCTCCTTTTGTTTCAGCTCATGTGCCAAATTGATTTCCTTGTGGATATTTGCAATATTCCAAATGCCTTTTAAAATATCTGCATGCAACGTGTACTTCACAAAGGGGCATCTTCAGACCAACATGCCTCTAATGAACATTGTGATTATTTATTTATTTATTACAGTGGTATAATGTCTTGTGCATTATTATTTGACTATTTAACAAATTCCTTACCTGCTTTGACAATTCGGTTGACATTTTTCCAATGTAGTCCACAAAACTCACCTAAATTCAATGCTGCCTTTCTTTTTACATATCTACTTTAATGCAGTCTCCATTTAGATTGAGTTTTGTCACAAAAGCTGAGTGCTCAGTGGTTCAACTAATAATTCCATCAGTCATTAAATATTAAGCGAATGAAACAAGTGTCCTGAGTTGTAAAATGTGATAAAGGAGTGGAGCAGCTCTAGGGGTGTCTAATGAAATGTAATATTTCTATAATAGTGTTTTGAGTGATATTTTCATTATTCCATAATGGCACTGGAAATTCTCAGGAGTTGGTAATTAGCCCCCTACCAGTTTAATAATTCTGTCTTCCCATCTTTCCTGTTTCTCTGACTCTTTTCTCTAAATGTCATTGTTTACCACATCACTCTTACTTTGGGAAATGAAAACCCCTTTAAGCATTGTTTTTCCACAGCATATGTGATTTTTGGCAAGACTGTGCATTCATGAACAGCCAGCCAATTTTCCCTGGATATAATGCCCCCTCCCTCCCACCCTCCCCCCAACAATAGTAGATATAGTAGATTCCTTCAGCATGCTTTGCGGTTTAAGTTATATAAAGGTGAGGATGCCAAAAATTAATATATAGTTGTGTTGTTGAACTTTAGTTGCCAAAGGCACTATGTTATATATTTTTGAGCTAAATATAGTTTAGTATTGCATGTATTGCATGGAAGATGTTTTAAAATATAATTTGTAGTCAACTTACAATATATTATTATGTTCAGGCTGTAGCCTCCATTTAAAGCAGAAAAAAACTGTTGTTGGTGACATTAATAATGAATAACACCCACAGGTACCTCACAGACAAGCTTTTAAAGTCTTAGTTATACTACAGGAGGGTTCTAGATCGGTTCCTGATCTGACTGGCAAACACTGGCTTAAGGCTGAACTCAACTTTATTAGGGGAAGCTTGAAGCCTACAAATTAAAACCCCCCAGCAGGTTAAATAAAAGCTTGATGGACCAAGCAACATTACTGAAAATAAAACAATGAGGTATTTTGCTATCATTTGCCTGAGTCTGTTATCATTTCAGAACATGGTCCAGGAGATAACAAATGTAGAAGCAGCAGCTATAACAAAAGTAATTTTTATCCCACTGAAAATGTAACTGTTCTGCTGTTTAAGGTTTTTGAAATTCTAATATGAATCTGTATGTACCTTTCATTTGGTATATGAGCATTTTTATTTACACATTTTGCTAATGCAATATGTGTACTGTTTTGACCTTGTGAGTATGTATGTGTATGCATGTGTTTAATTGCAAAGGATAAAGAATAAAAAAGAGTTTCTATGCTGCGGAACCTTGCAATCATTTGTTAATAAGATACACTATATTGCTAAAAGTATTTACTCACACATTGACCATCATTGAATTTGGGTGTTCCAATCACTTTCATGGCCACAGGTGCATAAAATCAAGCACACAGGCATGTAGACTGCTTATACAAACACTTGTGAAAAAGTGGGTCACTCTCAGGAGCTCAGTGAATTCCAGCGTAGTACTGTGATGTGATGTCCAATCTTGAAATTTCCTCACTACGAAATATTCCAGAGTCATCTGTTAGTGGTATTATAACAACTGGGATTGACAATAGCAATTGACAGCAACTCAAAGGAGTTGGGCTCAGCCCCTTAGTTCACGCAAAGGAACTCTTAATGTTCCAGCATACCAAGTCATCTTGGATAATCTCATGCTCCCAACTTTGAGAGGAACAGTTTGGAGATGACCCTTTCCTATTCCAATATGACTGCGCACCAGTGCACAAAGCAAGATCCATAAAAACATGATGAGCAAGTTTGATATGGAAAAACTTGACTGGCCTGCATAGAGTCATGACCTCAACCTCAAAGAACACCTTTAGGATGACTTAGAAAAGTGAGCCAGGCCTTCTCATCCATCATCAGTCTCTTACCTCACAAATTCACTCATGGAAGATTGGTCAAAGAAACTGATCCAGAAACACATTCTTAATCCTTGTGGAAAGCCTTCCTAGAAGAGTTGAAGCTGTTAAAGCTGCAAGCGTGGGCTAACATCATATTAAACACATGAATTAAGAAAGGGATTTCACTCAAGTTTATATGCGTGTGGACTGTAATTTTTTATTATGTGGTTGCCATAAAAGCTTCCTTTGAAGCCTTCACTTGATCCAAAATGCCACAGTGCGAGTACTAACAGGGACAATAAAGAGAGACCATATTATTACTTTACTTTGAATTATTTGGCTGAATCAGAATACAGGTTTATTTGTGGTTCACAGAGTTTCAAAAACTAAAATAGGTGGTAGAGCTTTTGACCATTAAGCCTCTCTCCAGAAGAATTAACTAAGGAAAACACAATGATGCTGCCTCTTCTTTATAGATTAATATTTTCCACTTGATGACGTTCTGGTTAAGGTTTATATCAGTTTTTGGGTTTATTTTAATTTCACTCTTTATTTCTCAGCGGCCTTTCACAAAACATTGATCTTATAAGAGAAATGACGCATTATACCAGATTTAGCTACTAGCTAATTTCAGTCTGTAGCCTCAAATAAGTACATGCAATATCAAATGAGCTTTACGGTTTAATATATATCCAGCATTCAAGATAATAATACAGTCAAATATGTAACTCCCAACTCAACCTTTACCAACAAAACACATGCTGTACATATTTTAAACCACTTTTATTCATACACACCTCAAATTCAAAGCTACAGTATCAAATATTTGTCTTGATAGAGTGCTAGGTGGACCGAAAAGGCAGACTTGGAGCTAGTTATTGTTTGCTTAGCTTTAGTAAGTTTAGTAAGTAAGTTAGTAAGGGAAGTTTTTGACAAATGTGATACTGGAACAAGGGAGCCTTAACTCTGACAAAATCACAGGGAGGGACTGGAAGTTAGCCAGGTTTCCAAACAGGAAAGGGTAATAATCACAGGTTGTCAGATTTGATCTTACTTTTAATTGCAGACAAACAGGACGAGGAAGGGTGTTGAGCCTGCAGGAGTGTTCCAGAATGCTGGCAGGTGGAGATCGGGCAGGCAGAGCGAGGAGAAGCAGGTGGAGGCCATGGCTGCTATGGAGGAACTGGCTGGTTGCTGACTTCCAAAGGGTGAACCACCAAGAGAAGGTACGTTTACTGCCAAATAGCCAAGATCCCACAAGGGCATCCAGGTAACAAACTAAGGAACACAAAGTACAAGTTTATCCAGAAAAAACTGTGAGATCTACAACAATCCAGCAGTGGCCTGATCATCACCATAGTGATGAAGATGGTCTGGTGGGGAACTGTGGCACCATCTATCTAATACAGGACTGGACTGGGATGAAAAAAAAAAAAAACCTACCCTGGCATTTTATTTAATAACTAATTGCCAGATTACCAGCCTAATATATATCTGAATGGCCAATGACATGATTTCCCCCAGGTATGAGAGGAGGGTAATCTACCAGGAAAATCCACCACCAGGCGCAGACCACAAGCTGAGCCATCCCAGCAACGCCACCTGATGAAAGACCTCCAAAAGTAGAACATAGATATGCAAAAAACCAAACTGACCTGCCATGACAATACTGCAGTGACAATACTGTATTCTCTTTTAAAGACAAAAGGAAAATCTGACCCAAACATGTTTTAAAACCAGTTCAGTTTTAGTACGACAAAACTTTTCTGTGACTTGAGACACTGTTTTTTTATGCATTTTGTTACTTAAGTTTAACAGCAAATTGAATTTGTGCTATGAATGTCTGTCAACAACTATTTGTTGTTTCATTTAATAAAAACACCACCAGCAGCAATAAACAAATCAAAGTTACAACTACAGCATAAAGAAAAAACAATCAAAAACAAAAACAGACTGAAAACCCCACTTCCTAGCTATATGAAAACAATTTACAGGAAATGGAGTCAACCTTTAAACACGGATGGTAATTGGGTTACCAGGTTTACTGTAAAATGGTTCTGCATGTGTCATTCTGCTGGATATCAGCTGCTAGTGGATGTCTTCTCTGCTTAACAGATCTCCCACCAGCTAACCAGACTACCAACTGAAAAACAACCTGATATCCGCTCCTGGCTGAGCCCACCTCTCAACCAACCACTTCACACCTCAATTCCAGCCATCTGTACAGCCTTACGATCTGTTAGAGGTATGCCGGAAATTCGGCAGATTTAACACCAGGAAGGCTCCAAGGCCACAGCAGGCCTTGTTCATGCTGTTTTCTGCACTGTGCAGCACCATTATCACCATTTTATACTGGCATCCTCAATATATAGATTGCATTATACTGACTCTGAAGCGTAATATAATGCTGTATCATAGTACAACTTTTTATGATGCCATTCACTATAAAACAAGAAAATAAATAAATACATTAATAAATAATAATTAAAAAAAAAACAAAACATGACTTTGAGCTCATAAACCACATGTCAGCCTGACATCTCCAGTCCCCGAAAGACTTCAAAACCTCAAAACTGTAAAAAATCCTCAGCTGGATCCCCTGGAGCTCACAAACCGAGCTAACTGCCTGTGGATCATGCAAACAGCAGGAGACTGCACTTCATCCTCTGGCATCGGCAGCATATGACCGAATTTGTGGCGCTCTTACACTCCAAGGTTTCACTGCCAATGATATCAGTTTCTCACTATGTGCAGATCAGTGTTTCCTGACAAACACAATGCAATGCCACATGAGCGCGCCTCTGACTCTGGCTTTAAACACAAATGGTTCACTTTAAAATAAATGAAGTTCAAGTGGCATTACATCTTTGTGTGTGTGTGTGTGTGTGTGTGTGTGTGTGTGTGTGTGTGTGTGTGTGTGTGTGTGTGTGTGTGTGTGTGTGTGTGTGTCAAGAAGAGAAGGGGTTTTGAGTGGTGGTGTAACATATTTCTTATCTAAAGGACTATACTTTTTTGTATCATTATTTTGAAAAACTAGAAGATCGCTATAATTCTGCAATAAAACAAACAAACAAACAAACTGGAAAGTTTTGTAATCCATTCACTTATTTACTTAGTTACCAAAATTCGATAGCAAAGCACACAGCAAAAGCAGACAAACAAATAAAATACCCAGGATCAATGTATGTGTCAAGTCAAACCGAGTAGGAGGTGGAGAGCCCTGAGGAAAAAAAGTAAACGTGACAGACTGGAGGGCGGAACTAATCTTGTGTCTGGGTTTCTGTCGGGAAGGAAAAAGAAGGCGAACTGGGGAGCAACAGGAAGTTGCCACTTTCGGGAAAAGCCCAGCATAATTCTTTCAATAAGTTGTTGCCAACATGAATATTGTGTGGAACTGAAGTATCTACAAAGCCAGGGAGGCAGCCGGTAAGGGAATGGTTGCTGACTATGGTAAAAGACTTTGAAGCGAGTTGCTAAAGAATCGCGGCTGCCGCTAGCTTACGTAGCATTAGCACTGTGCCGTGAGTTGGTTGCCTGTTTACGAGCGGCACCATTGTTTATTGTTGGTCTGCATATGGAAGACTGTTAATGCTTGCATATGGTTAAGAGAAGCTGGTTATAAATACTATTGTTATTGCTCAAGTTCTAATGCAGATTGATTATTTAATTTAGCACTTTAATAGAAAGCAGTATTTCTCAAGGTGTATGTACAATTGCTAGTGAATTACATAATCTGAGCATTTAAAAATACTCAAGTAAATATTGTACTACAAAGCTTGCGCACTGCATTGATGTGTTTAAAAAAGAAAATGTGTTTGGGATTGTTTACAATATTTGCAGATGTGTGATAACAAACATAATTTGTATTTTGGTTTTTTGGTTTGTATTTAAAGGTTTTTCACCTATGGCTGACTGTGGCCGAAAAGAAGATTAAAGAAAAGGAAAACAAAAGATCTGCCTGGTCATTGAGTGAAACCCAGTTAAACACCTGTGGTAGATGCATCAATCCCTTTCAAGCGGGGAAGCTGCACAAACTTAGAGAGCTTGACAGTGAAAAACCGGGAAATCAA
Source organism: Maylandia zebra (assembly GCF_041146795.1). Lineage (NCBI taxonomy): Eukaryota > Metazoa > Chordata > Actinopteri > Cichliformes > Cichlidae > Maylandia > Maylandia zebra. Next base: position 39,680,285 of record NC_135173.1, on the reverse strand, counting down.
ATCTGGGAAAAATGACCTGGAGTCCTGGGATAAGGGAATAATTAGTGCAAAGAGGAAATTCGGAGAATCCCTCAAGTTGCATGTGCCATTCCCATTAGTAAATAAACCCCAGTTCAAGCCTGAGCACACAAAAATGGCAGACCAAGCTGCTGGAAAGTCAGTTGAACAACTCAAAGGAGTGAGGGCAACAGCCAAGAGATCATTCTCTCGTCTGGTTAATAGCATTACGAGGACGCATGAGGATATGACTGAAGAAGAACTCAAAGACAGTTTCAATAGACTGACGATGGAAGCAGAGAAAGTCATGGAGGCCAATGATGATCTAGAGGCCGGTTTCATTACAGAGCTAGAGGCAAAGCCTGACACAAGTGAAGCAGCTGTGCTGACAGAACAGCAGAGAGCCGACTTAGCAAAGACTGCAAGTGAATGTGAGTTAAAACTGAAGGAAATAAAAACCCTAGTCAGAGAGGCTCTCTGGGCCAACTTTGGAAGTGCAGAATTGTCCACAGCACTACAGGCAGCAGAGGCTGAGTGTGAACATGTTGCTGCCATTACGCCTGACGGTAATTATGAAGTGTATGATTTCGTTCTTGGCCACCTGAAAGAACTGGTGGGAGTGGCAAAGGAGAGGTATAGCAAGTGGAAGCATTGGATCCCATCAGGTATTCGGAGAGATCTTCAAAGCAATATACAGAAGCTGGAACTCTGCGTCCCCAGGCTGGTTTCCAGAAAAGCTGACTTTCTGGAGATGAGAATAAAGGAGGATGCTGATCACCTGTCATCATTGCCAGTTACCTCCAGCTGCCCCATGCCAATCATCAAGCTGAAACCAACAGCACTTCCTAAGTTTCTTGGAAATAAACGAGACTTCCACAGATGGAAGAAGGAATGGGAGGTTCTTCAGGGGCAGGCGGAGCCATCTGGTTCGAAAGAGATCAAAAAGTTTCAGCTACTTGATAGTGTGGATGAGAAAATAACGAGAGAACTTCGACTCACCACTTACAACACTGCAGACGACATCTTTCGTGTTTTGGAGAATCGGTTCGGCAATCAAACATCAATTGCTATTGAAATAGTGGAGGAGTTACAGAGAATGCCAGCTGTCAAGAGCCACCAGCCAAGAAAAATAGTGGAATTAATTCAAGCTGTGGAGAAGGCACTTCAAGACCTGGTTGACCTTGGTGACACGGGGGCCATAAAAAACCCACTGGTGACAAAGTCAATCGAAAGTAAACTTCCGGAAACACTCAAAAAGGAGTGGCTTATTTATGTTGCTGACAGTAGAAACACGGTCACCCCAGAAAAACGATTTGATAGTCTTCTGGAATTCCTCAAAGAGCAAGAAACCATATATGAACAGCTTGATCATCTGAGAGAGGAAGAGCCAAGTAAGCGAGAAAGAGTGGAGCTGAAACATTCCAGAACCAAATTCACCAAATCAGGTAGTGATGAAGGGTGTGTGGTCTGCGGTGATGGAAAGCATAAAAAGAAACTCTACTTCTGCAGGCAATTTAAGACATTAAAGCTTGCAGAAAAGAAGGCCGCAATTAAGAAACTAGGCGCATGCTGGAGTTGTCTCGACGTTCATGACAAAGGGTCATACTGCAAACCCACTTATCTGTGCAAAAACCCAGGCTGCAAAGAAGCACACGCACCATTACTACCTATGCCCTAATGCTGAGGTGAGGAAGGGAAGTGCAGCAGGGAAGCAAAATAGATCTGATCCAGAGGGAGGAAAGGTCAGCAGGAAATGTACGGAGGATCAGGAGGAGTTCCTCAGAAAACTGTCACCTGAACTGGCAAGAGAATGCAGGGATGCGTTTTCAAACACTGCATCTAGGGCATGCAGCACCACCAAGGAGAAGCCAAGCCTCCTGTTTGAAGGTGGGCTTCGAGAGCTGCCAGTAATCATGATGCTCCTTGAGGTCACAGCTAATGCTGGGCAAAAGATTGGGACATTAATTGACCTGGCTTCTGACACCAACTATATAACCCACAGGGCTGCAAGCAGTCTTAACCTAAGAAGTGAAGAAATCACTCTGGTTGTTCATGGAGTAGGGGCAATGAAAACGCACGTAAGAACAAGGCGGTATCTTTTAAAGATCCGAGTCAGAACGCCTGGAGGCACCCTTAGGTCACACCAACTGGTCTGCTATGGACTCGACAGCATAGCAGAAGTCCACAAACATGTCACACCGAGTCAGCTACAAAGGTTCTTTCCGGATGTACCACTCAACGATCTTGTAAGACCGAAAGACATTCATCTGCTTATAAGTCATAAAGAAGGTCGGCTGGCGCCTCAGAGGAGCAGAGTCATCGGTGACCTTGTGTTATGGGATGGGCCACTTGGAAAGACAGTTGGGGGAACGCACCCTGAACTCTTTGAGGAGCTTACTGTCTCTGCCCACATGTCCGAGACACACTTTGCCAGGTCAATGAGAGCAGCAGCTGTCAAGTATGAGGAGCTCATTGGCGAGGCCTCGGACCAGTCTTCAACAAGGAAGCATGTTCCTGCTAAGCTTCAGAGGTCAAGTACCTCAACCACCAGTCGAGGATTCTTAGAGTGGTGGAAGTGGGATAGTATTGGTGCTGCATGTGAGCCAAAGTGTGGGGGTTGTCGTTGCGGAAATTGCCAGCCAGGTGGGAAAGAAATGACACTGGCCGAGGAGAGAGAGCTTGAAATAATAAGAGAAGGACTCACCTATGTCACGGGTGATGGCCACAGCGACGAGCCACACTGGCATACCAGATACCCTTGGGCTGAAGATCCAGTATCCTTACCAGATAACAAAAAAGGAGTTGAGAGCACATTCCTCCGGACAGAGAAACAATTGGCCAAGGAGCCTGAATGGAAAGCTGCTTATGCCGCTCAGGTGCATGACACGGTGGAGCATGGAGCCGCAGTCAAGTTGTCCAAGGACATGATCAGTAACTGGGATGGGCCAGTGTGGTACGTGAGCCACCTCATTGCTCCGAATCCCCACTCTGTTACAACTCCAGTGAGGCTTGTGTGGAATAGCAGCCAGAGGTTTAGAGGTGTGAGCTTGAACGACCTGCTAATAAAGGGTCCAGATGTCCTCAACCAGATTCGAGCAGTTCTCCTCAGATTCAGGGGCGGAGTGTACGGAGCCCTTGGTGACATAAAAAAGATGTACAATTCAGTTTGGTTAGAAGACAAAGAGATGCATCTGCATAGGTTCCTCTGGCGGGACTCTGAGGATGACGAGCTAGAGGAATATGCCATCACAAGGGTGAACATTGGAGATAAACCGGCAGGATGCATTGCACAGCTGGCAATGCGTGAAACTGCCAGCCTTTCTACCTTTTCCCACCTCAAGGAGGAACGTCGTGTACTCCAGCAAGACAGCTATGTCGACGACATCCTTACCTCTCACAATGACATGAACCAACTAAAAGTCATTACGGAGAACATTGAGCAGATCCTAAAGGCTGGAGGATTTGAGCTGAAACCTTGGGTCTTGTCTGGTCAAAGTGGGAGGAGGAAGCGCAATGACAAGGGTGAGAAAACAAGAATGAAAACCATTGTCCTACCAAACCAAATGCGTGACGAAGAAAACAAAGCTCTTGGTCTGGGTTACATAGTGGAAGAAGACAAGCTTCATGTCATGGTAGCAATCAACTTCTCCAAGAGGAAGAAAAAGATGCGAGTTGGCCAAGACCTTGCCCAGGAGCAGATTAAGACCCACACGCCAAACCCACTGACGCGAAGAGAGCTTCTCAGCCAAGTGTCAGGGTTGTATGACCCAGTCGGTTTGGTCACTCCTGCAAAGCAAAAAGGAGCAATCTTAGTTCGCAGGGCATTCCAAGAGACAAAAGTAGAAAGCTGCTTGGTCAAGGACACTTGGGATATGGCGCTCTCAGATGCCCTGAGGGAGGACGCCATTAGGCTTTTTGAGGAGTATGCCCAGCTCAGCAAAGTCACATTTGCAAGGGCGCTAACTCCCCCGTGCTTCACCGAAGAACCCTGGGCAATTACTTTCTCCGATGGAAGTGAGCAAGCCTATGGGGCAGTGTTGTACTTAAGGTGGAATTCAGATCAGGGCCCAATCATCAGGTTGGTGGAGTCCAAAGCTAAGTTAACACCATTGGACCACAAAGGGGATGTTGTCAAAGCAGAGCTGTGTGGGGCAGTGTTTGGCTCACGCCTAAAGAAATACTTTGAGGCGCAAAGCCGGATTCAGGTTGAGAGGTGGTATCACTTTGTCGATAGCCAAACCGTCATTGGGGCAATACAGCGGGAGAGCTATGGGTACCAGACCTTTTTTGCAAATAGGATTGGAGAAATACAGAGCAGCACAAGGATTCAAGATTGGTGGTGGGTTCCTGGCCCTCAGAACATTGCGGATGTAGTCACAAGAGGAGCTAGTCCCAGGGATCTAGATGAAGACTCAGAATGGCAAAATGGTCCAAAGTTCTTGAGTTTGCCGGTGTGCGAGTGGCCAGTCAGGTCAGCTAAAGAGTTAGCCGCCACTGCCAAAGAAAACGTCAATAAGCTGCAAAGAAAGGCGTTTGTCGCTGCCTTGACAAGGGCCGAGATAAAAGGGCAAGAAGAAAAGCGAAGTCGGGCTGCTGAGGCCCAGGGAGAGCAGCGAAGGCCACCTGCGGGGTCAGTCATCAAGAACCTTGTAGATGTCAAGCGGTTCAGTGACCTAACTCGATTAGTTAGATCAGTTGCTTGGACTTGGAGAGCAGCTAGAAAGTTTCTTGGGGGACATCCAGCTGCTAATGACCCAAAGTGGGAGGCAGTTCCGTTGGTAGGAGTAATTTCGGTGAAGGAAGGTGAAGATGCCCTAAGAGACATCTTCCTTGCAGCACAAGACAGCGCTGTCTTCCCAAGCACTACTACAGATAGACTAGTTGTATACAAAGACCCAAGCTCTGGGCTCTTTGTTTGTGGCGGCCGAGTGCAAGCTTTTAAGAAAGACCAGGTTAGTGTTCCCATCTTGGCTTATGATGCTTGGATCTCTACACTGTTGGCTCGGGAGGCCCACAATGAGAGTCATGAGGGAGTTGCTGGGACCCTGCTCAGAATGAGGAAGAAAGCGTGGGTCATAAGAGGGAGAAGGATTGCTCAAAAGGTTGTGGATGGTTGTGTGGTTTGCCGGAAAGCAAAAGCACAGAGTTGCCGGCAAATAATGGGCGACTTGCCTCCGGAAAGAACTCAACCTGCTTTACCTTTTGAGTTCACAACAGTGGATCTCTTTGGACCCTACCAAGTGAAGGATGACATCAAGAAAAGAGTCATGATAAAGGTTTGGGGGGTTGTATTCTGTTGTATGGCCAGCAGAGCGATTCACACGGAGTTAGTAAATTCCTTGTCGACTGAAGGCTTCTTAATGGCTTACCAGAGATTTACAGCAATTAGAGGACATCCAAGAAAGATCTGGTCAGACCCAGGTACTAATTTCGTAGGAGCAAAGTCTGTCTTGAAGGAACTTTACGGATTCTTGGAAAGTCAGAATAAGTTTGTCTTGGAGGAGACTGCAGCAAAGAATGGAACAGAGTGGATGTGGAAAGTAAATCCGGCTGATTCCCCACATAGAAATGGAGCTGCTGAGGCTGCTGTGCGCATTGTGAAGAGAGCACTCCAGAGTCTTAGAAGGGAGTCTGGGCTAAGTTACAGTGAGTTCCAGACAGCTCTTCATGTGGCAGCTAACCTTGCAAATGAGCGCCCGATTGATGCCAGAGTACAGAGTCGGGAAGGTTGCATTCATTACGTCACACCCAACAGTCTTTTGCTTGGTCGAGCATCTCAAAGTGGGGACTTCAAGATGTTTGACTTTTCCGTTTACCCCTATAAGAGACTTCAAGCAATCCAGGCAGAAGTGAGCAAGTTTTGGAGGTCCTGGAGCCAACTTGCTGGCCCTAATTTGTTTGTAAGGAGCAAGTGGCACACTGCACACAGAAATGTCACTGTTGGAGATGTCGTCTGGTTAAGTGATCAGAATGCGCTGAGAGGGCACTTCAAAATGGGCATAGTTGTCAGCACTAATCCAGACAAAAAGGGTATTGTGAGGGACGTCAATGTCCGGGTATGCCCAAGTTACAGTGGTTCTGTGGCTAAGTCCTTGAGGGCGGAGGACTTAAGCTCTAGTTCAAGAGGAGCGACTCCAGTGGCTCAAGCTACCATCCTTCATAGAGACGTCAGACGTCTAGTTGTTCTGTTACCTGTGGAGGAGCAAAATGGGACCAAGTCGTCAGTGTCATGCTTAAATGGGATGAGTTAAACTGCGGTTTGCTTGTGAACTTGGCGATCTCCTGTGTTCCAAGGGAAGATCGAGTGGGAGGTGTCAAGTCAAACCGAGTAGGAGGTGGAGAGCCCTGAGGAAAAAAAGTAAACGTGACAGACTGGAGGGCGGAACTAATCTTGTGTCTGGGTTTCTGTCGGGAAGGAAAAAGAAGGCGAACTGGGGAGCAACAGGAAGTTGCCACTTTCGGGAAAAGCCCAGCATAATTCTTTCAATAAGTTGTTGCCAACATGAATATTGTGTGGAACTGAAGTATCTACAAAGCCAGGGAGGCAGCCGGTAAGGGAATGGTTGCTGACTATGGTAAAAGACTTTGAAGCGAGTTGCTAAAGAATCGCGGCTGCCGCTAGCTTACGTAGCATTAGCACTGTGCCGTGAGTTGGTTGCCTGTTTACGAGCGGCACCATTGTTTATTGTTGGTCTGCATATGGAAGACTGTTAATGCTTGCATATGGTTAAGAGAAGCTGGTTATAAATACTATTGTTATTGCTCAAGTTCTAATGCAGATTGATTATTTAATTTAGCACTTTAATAGAAAGCAGTATTTCTCAAGGTGTATGTACAATTGCTAGTGAATTACATAATCTGAGCATTTAAAAATACTCAAGTAAATATTGTACTACAAAGCTTGCGCACTGCATTGATGTGTTTAAAAAAGAAAATGTGTTTGGGATTGTTTACAATATTTGCAGATGTGTGATAACAAACATAATTTGTATTTTGGTTTTTTGGTTTGTATTTAAAGGTTTTTCACCTATGGCTGACTGTGGCCGAAAAGAAGATTAAAGAAAAGGAAAACAAAAGATCTGCCTGGTCATTGAGTGAAACCCAGTTAAACACCTGTGGTAGATGCATCAATCCCTTTCAAGCGGGGAAGCTGCACAAACTTAGAGAGCTTGACAGTATGATTTCAGATGCGAGTCTGCTGGCATACTTTTGTATTCTCAACCTGCGAGTAAAGACAGATGCATCCTAATTGCTCGAACACACTCTAATGATGCTGATGTTATTTACAGCTTAGTGATCCACTGCTTGTAATTATCGAAAACATGACCTCTACTCGTCCTTCACAGGGAACCGATGAATATAGTGTGGTGTATTGGAATCAGAATGCTAATACTGTGAAGTGTGTGGTGGAAAACTGAAGATGTTGTAGCGCTGGGTCACTGACATTTATTGATCAACATTTCAATTGAAATATTTATGATGCAGTTAACACACAATGCATTCACTCTGGACAGGACTTTAAGGTCATACCTCTTGTTTTACACAATTTATTGAAAAATAAAATAATATGGTGGAAAAGAGGGAAAATCACAGTTTAAACATGAAGAGAGAGGCAATGATGGTACAGTGTTGGGCCAATAACCAATGAATTGTGGAAATGTGTTTTTTTCCCTTTCTTTGTCTTCTTTTTCCAGACATGCCACATCTTTTTGAAGAAAAGATGTGGCATGTCTGGAAAAAGCATTATGTATTGTGATCTTTGTTAAGCACATCTTTTTGAAGAAAAGATGTGCTTAACAAAGATCACAATACATAATGCTACCAAAAGCAGAGAGGTCAAAGGTGCAGATGTTCATCACTTAAGTGGAAGCATTGACATTTGTATTGAAGCAATACTCTAGGAAAAAGTGCTGATTCAACTTAAATTATGAAAGTAAAGGTTAGGTTTAGAACATTTATACCATCTATTTTTAACCAAAGATAATAGACTCTTATATAATGCTACATTAGTATGATGATAAGAAATATTAATAAAAGGGAATAAAACTTTATATCAACCTAAATTCAAATTCTAATGAATGTATTAAGCCTGAACAGCTGTTATGTAGAATACAAGCAGAGAAAACAAAAGGAATAAAAAAAATAGCTTTTGTGGTTGCACCGTAGACGAGCAACATTGCCTCTGCACCTAAACAGAAAAATTTGTTTAGTCATGGGTTAAAGTGAGATTTGGCAGGTGTGCAAACCATAATACCGGTTATAGTGGTGGAATGTGTGGAAAAGAGTCACTTAGTAATATGTCACAGTAATTCCTGTTGTAAGCTCCAGTAGATTTTCTATGCAGGCTGTGATCAGCAGACTTGTGCTGCTGCATTTTGTGGATTTTGGCAAGTGAATTCAACAAGATATAAGCAGATCTTACATGAGCTATTACCACAATGCAGTAAAGTAACCCGTTTAACCAAAAGTAAGCTTGAAATGTTCATGCAATCTCTAAAAAAGACATAGTTAGTATGCTTCAGTTTGTTTTTCAAGGCTTTCAAAATATGGAAACAAACATAACTTCATCAACAGAGCTAGTATAGATCTAATATCTCTGCAAAGAAATAAAAAATTACCTAAAAGCTTTAATTTTTCAGTCCATACCTCTAAAAATAATCTCTTGTTCCTCTCCCATTCTGTCTTTCTTACATCTTTATCCACCTCAGGAAGATTAAAACAATCTTTTCTCTCCCTAAGAAATATAGTACCTGTACCTGTAGTTGATACATTTTGTGATATAGATTAAAAACTGCACAGAAAAAGTGTGTTTTCTGATATTTGATGAGCTATTGGAAATGCTGCATTTGAAATAACCTGCAACTTAAATGAAGTTACTCCTAAGCTACATGCTGATGTACCACGGCCACCACTTATGGAGATTTGCACCAAAAACCATTCTGACATCTTCAGGGGCACATTAACACCTGAGTATAGTACAGCAGATGGCTTTATTCGTTTATTTGCTGCCTCTTGCATCTCTTTATGTGCAGTAAATGCCTGTGATGGCTATATCAATAGGACTGTATGTATTATTGTTCCCTCCATTTGGGCTGATGTTGAGAATCATTGCAGCAAAGTGAAATAACTACTCCTCTCAAATGCATAAAACCTAAAGTAACAAGTCTGTTTTGACAACAAGAGTAGAAAATAGAGGTATTTAGTCCTAAGGAGAACAATGGAAGAACAGTCATGATGTGAAAGCAAATATGCCACCTGATTTGAATTGATCATTTAATCCACCTATCCATCCATTTTCACCTGCTTATTTTTTTTTCCGGGAGCGACCACAGGGTGAGAGGTAGGGTATACTCTGGACAGGTCGCCAGCCCAGTGCAGGGCTAACACAGAGAGACAGAAATTCATTTGCAGAGAGAACCTACGCAGGACCTTCTTGCTGTGAGGCAAGCACCAGGCCATGGTGATCATTTTAAGTAAAATAAATATATAAACAATTATATTTCATAACTCATCAAAATAAACTGTATATACAGATATGGTTATAATGCAACACATACTGACAGCAGTGCACATGACTGTATAACTTACAAAGTTCTATTTCTCAGAGGAGGCTATACAGTATTTTGAAGAACTTCTGATCAGGTGTCATGTCAGAGTATAATTGGACTTTTACATTGAAGAAATTTGGCCAGTCAGTATTGTGTAAAAAAAAAGAAGAAGTAAATTCTACACTTGTACTGTACTGTGAAATGTAACATTAAATGAAAGTACATTTAAAAAATTACTGCACTCCATCCACACGAACCTGTTCAATGGCAAGTTACATGTATGTTTAACTAGTGGGGTGAGTCTAACAGATGATTTAACAGACCCATTCTTATAAATCTATGTTTGAAAATTACTGATAATTTTCTGTTATCTACAGCACCAAATAGTCAGTTGCTACATATAATGGTGGGTGACATGCAGGAATTAGTAAGCCCACACATTTCATTATAAGTAAGGCCTTTAAACATTTTTTGTTTGTTTGTTTTGTAGTGTTTCTTGCCAGTGCAATGAATGTTAATTAGCTATGCTTGACACCATTATGAGACACACTCACAGCCTCAGCTTATTATCGATGAGATTTTCATACCATAACAATTAAGTTCTTGTCAAAGCTGTGCCTTTGCTGTCTTGTAAATGGCCATTCCTATATAGCCATGAAGACAGTATACAACCACATAACAAAGCTGAACTAATTTGAAGTACATCAGTGTAGCTAGCCGTTTGTGAATATACCCACATCTAGCATCTAGCAGAAAGGTTAGGAGAAACCTCATGCTACAGTGATTAGTGTCATCCACGCAGTGCACAATAACCAGAAATGCATCCCACTACCAAAATATCTGTGTATGTAGGTACAACTCTGTGCTCATTGTGTCACATTTGTCTTTGTGTGTCAGCAGTCTGACCCTCACTTCTTTAATGATACTAAGTAAAGCAATTAGAAATGTTTTAATTAGTGATACCTCAGTTATTCCTGCCATTGACATGACTGTCTAACCTGGTGTAACACAGTTGCGTGTACATGAAAGTAGATGAGGAAACACACACATGTAAAATACAGACACTCACAAATACTACATACTGTAGGAATATGCCTGCAGTGGCGCGGCTGCCCCTCTGTTGGTCTTCCATGGTCTCTTGTGTTCTGGGGGCCTCTGGATGTCTGGAGTTTTGATCTCCTCCATACCCGCTTCACACCCTGGAGGACGGGGCTGTGGCCCCCCCACACTCCCTAGCAGATCATTACATGGAGAAACCTTTGGAATGCAAGCATGCTGATCCACACAGGTATGCACACATGGGTATTCACAGACGCGGACTAAAGCTTTCTTGGCTGCTGCCTCAAAGCACACTGTGCGCTGTCTATCTTGCGTGCTGCACAATATCGTTTATTATTTAGTAAATATTGATATCTATGACTAGCTAGTTTATTGTGATGGTGCTTTTTTTTTTTATTATTATTATGTTGCTCTTTGTTGTTTGCTGTCTCCTCTGTTTGTTTTTTTTGTTTGTTTGTTTTTTTTTTTCTCCATACAGGTGACCCAGGAGTTCTTTTTTTTTTCTCTCTCTCTTCCCCCCCCTTCTCACCGTCTCTTCTCCCCTTTGGTTTTCTTTCTTTCTCTCCCCCTCTTTCTCTCATTCATTCCCCCTGTCCTATTTATTAAAAAAAAAAAAAAAAAAAAAAAAAAAATGACAAAGGATGAACTGAAGCTCTGCCATCACGTAATGTCGCATACTGCTGTTTCTGATGTCATTTAGAAAAAAGAAGAAAAAAAAAAAAAAAAAAAAAAAGGAATATGCCTGCATACATCTAAGCGTATTTAAATACAAGTACAGACAGGTCCACACAGCTATGCTTGTTAAGACATTACACTGACTTCCATTCACTGAGAGGAGTCTAACACAAAGCCTAACCTTAACCATCCCACCCTAATGGCCATGCTCTGACTTTCAAATTGCTTTGCATGTCATATTAGCTTTCAAAACACACATCCAAGGCTAAAACAAGGCTTTGAAAAGCTCATTAGGCTGACAGGGCACCACCATTGATGTGTGTGTTTGTATCTACCCATATGGAAAAGATATATATAAATCTTACAAAGTTTGTATCTGTCTTGTGTGAAACTTGTATGAAAAGCATATAAGTGTGAAAACAGATATAAGATCCCTTGAAAAATTATATAATGAAACTTGTATGTTTTGGATACTTACTAAAACAATGTATGAAAGTAATGAGAAAGTGGCCACTTTCATGAGTAAATCATGTAAGCCTTATATGATTTACTCATGAAAGTGGCCACTTTCATGAGTAATCACATATAAGTTTTTACTATTTCTTTTCTGTATGGGTATGTGCTGCTGCATGTATACATACTGGTTTATTAGTGTGAAAACAATGCTTTCTTTTCTGGGAAAATGATGGCTCTGCTTTGAAGACAGGAGAATTTATTTGGTCTATACATCTAAAATGTATATATACTTATACTTAATTATAAATCAAACGATATAAACACATTTTCTGATAGCAGTCATCTCTATTTCACAGGAATCTTCTGTGTTCTTTTTGAACTGGGGACACAACACAATACCTCAACTTTCAGTGGTCGAATCTATTTTATTGTCTTTTGAGAGGATTTGAAACCAAGTAAATAACATTCGGTCAGAATTAAGCTGTTAATCTTGACAAGCTACTGATGAGAAGGCATCTTGTTCTTCTTCCTCCCTGAATTTCCCTTGTAAGCGTGAAGGTCTAAAGAAGTACGACATATCCAAATTCACCCCAAAGACCAAAACCTCATTTTGTGGAGGAAGCACATATTCAATCATGCATCCTGATAATACCCACAAAATGTTGATGTTCAAGACAGATGTAAAAAGAAAAAAAAGTGCCTTCTCTAAATGTAAGTAATGATCTGTTTGAAAGTATACATCCTATAAATATACCTATCTGCATGGCTGCATCAAGGAAAATTTGGATGTATGACAAGGGCAATGATAAAATAGCAGGCGCACGTATAAGTCATTCCCCTGCATATAATCTTCTTTTTGACATGACTACAATAATCTCCTGTCTTTTCTTACCACATCCCATTTTTTGTTTTGTTTTTGTTTTCACTGACTTTACTCCAAGCTGTGTTTTCTCTGCTCTCCAGTGGCATCCACTTAACCTTTCTTCACCAGCTCTGCACAAAATAGGGCTTGTATTAAGTGTCACGGTTAAGCACTGGTTTATGCAAGGCCAAAGCATTTTATTTGCTACTCAAAATACCTTAACGGCTCACATTCTCACATGTTTCTACCTTGCAACCAAAGCTCTTGGATATTTTCATTTCAGTCGAGTACTTTTATTTTATCGTGATCCTTCAACTTTCCAGTGGACTCATTCATCACATTATTCACTCCGTTATTATAAAATTTTATATATATATAATCAATGGCAGTATCCACGATGCACTGCAGTTTGTTTATTAAGACATTCATTAGTCCACCTGAATAGTTTTGGTTCTGAGATTTTGCAAACTACCAAGACATAGTGGCACTTTAAATCTTTATATTAACAACAGTATTGCTGTATGACAATGCTTAAATGTTGTGTATTGTTTCACATGTTGACCACTTTACGTTAAAGATTTAAAGATTCATCTCATAAACCATAAATGCACCAGTACATGCTAAATGCTGTCCAGTCCTTGTTGAGATTTTTTCACAGTGCACTGATAGAAGCTTTTGTCTTTTCAGCTTTGTTGCTAAAACAGGTTTCTGGTAAATCCAACAAAAGCTGACTGGGCATAAACTAGTGAATACACTGAAATCCTCCAACTAACAAATAATCAAAACCGGGACGGTTTTTCTAAGAAATAATTCAAAACTGAAGTAACCACTTTACAGCAAAAACTTAATGATAAGCTATTAAATGCACTTTTATCGGTCACAATGACACAGAGAAAACAGTTTGTAATTTTGCTGCTCTGTGAAAAAGTACTTGACCATTTCTCTGAAAAGGATTTCAAAATGCTCCTTTTACAGCCTGCATTTACAATACAATTGGACAGATGCTTTTCATGTACTTTAGGGTGGGTTTTAAACACCTCTATTTTCACTATATATGAAAAATCTATCTTTTGTTGACAGAAAGTCAAAAATGATTAAAAAAAAACATATATTTTAAACGTGAATGAAAGAACAGTCCAATATGCTATCATGCCATTCTCCAGCTGTAGTGTCTTTCCTTCATTTTCAATCAAAATGAACACCATCTATCTCTGTCTCTGCCTCCATCTCCACTCTTCCTTCAACCCATTTGTCGCTCGACCAGTGATACCAATTACTTCTCCCTTGCAAGTCAATCTTTTCTAATACTTGCACTCCCTATCTGCATCTCAGCTCCCTCTCTCATTGTTTCTTCTCCATGTTTGTGTCTCTTATTCTAATCCTCATTTAAATTCTCATCCTTCACCACCATCCTTCTAGCATCCATGACTCTGAGCAACTTCTGAGTTGCTCACAGAGTTGTTCGCCCATATTTTTGGAAATGTGCCATATTCTCTCCCTGGCCCAAACCCACAGCCATTAATTCTACTAATGACAGCTAAATGAAGCATGGAGATGAGGAGGCTTGTACAGAGTTGTGCACACAGGAATACACACAAAGTACAGATATGCACACACATAATATACATGCAAATACATTCACAGAGATTACACTTTTTCAGACAATAATTGACAGTGATTGAGGATTCTGAAAATCTTTTCCCATTCTCACCCAAGTCAGGGTGATGGGCTCATCTAACACAGTACAGTGTGTGCTGCTTCAGTATGTTGTATCAGAATGAATGGGAGAATGATGAGAAACCGTTTCAAGTTTGAGTCTATAGTTACTTCATAAGAGGATTATCTGGCATCCGCAAATAGAGAATCTCACCCATGTTTTGATTAAAGCTTGTTTTTGGGAGATAGAGCAGTTGAGAACTGCATTGTTGCAGCATCTTCAAACCTGAAGAATCATCTTTGGTAACAGTGTACTAAATATAGCAAAAGAGCTCAGTTCTGTATTATATGGAAAAGAACACAAAAATGTAATATATAGAACCTTTGCATATACTGTGTATACTGTAATGAGGCTCAAGAGACTACTTGTTCTCTTCCTAAGCCTTTAAGGGGAATACTTTATATTCGGATAGCTTCATTTTCACAGATGTTAGCTCTCCAGATATCTGTATTAAAATTAAATATACATGATTTAACATTTACAGCATAAATCAAATATTACTATATTTTTTTTAATGTCATTACAATTCATTACATTAATAAAGTATATTATAGAGCTGGGTATTTTGCATATAATGGGGGCTTTATTGTCTGTGTGTTCTTAATTGAGGTAATGACTGTTTCACTAAAGCAGACGGTTAGGTCAACACTTCACTTTGACTTTAAAACTCTGCACAGCAATTTCAAACAGCCGCCTAGCTAACTGTGAAATATATTCAGCCTGTAGATTACCATTTTAATTAATCTTGCTTACTTGGTCGTGTAATTTAAACATTTGCTGGGTTAGCTGGATGGAAAGAGGAGGGAGGGAGGTAGAGGATGGTGGGATGTGTGGTGTGACAATAAAAGGATGGACGCTGTTTGCAGTAGGTGTGTGTGTATGTATGTGTGTGTGTATGAAGTGGGCAACTATGTATGCAAATTAGTATCACCTTCAGAGGAATAATGCTATTCTCTGCCTTATTAAGCCTGAAAATGCCAAAGAGTTTAATCTTAAAAAGCTTTGAGGAGTAAATGGGTAAACTGAGGATGTAATAGGATCACAGTAAACAGTATTGAAACTACCAAATCCTATTTCCATGAGAAATGAGAAACAGAGGTGTTGCACAATTCTGTAAACCCCCCGATTATGTTCTGTACTTCCATTTGCTCATATGCCCAAAGGCATTTATTTTTTATTCTAACTGCCTGTGATGTCTGGCAACTATACCATGATTAGGGAAAAGATTGTGATTATGGAAAATAAGAATAGTTGAGAGGTGTAATGTGGCTGTCTCCACTTTAAAGATAAACAACTTACATTACAAAAAATATATGAGGATTATATTGTAAATCATATGAAAAATAAAAAGCACTGCAATGAATTGCAATTACACCACAGTTCGTGCATTTATTCAGTTTTGAAATTAAGGGATGACAGAAACTGTCTTTTGTGCGAAAGGAAAAAAAAAATGCATTCATGAATTCAGCAGGGAGGTGAGGGCTGAAATAAACAAAGCCAAACTATGGTACAACACTGAGGCATAAGATTGAGACTGGGCTCAGTAATAACAGTTTACAGAGAGTCTGGGTTGGAATAAAAACTGATAAGCTCGCATAAGAAGGGTAACAGGGGAATGGCTCTGGATGCTTTTAAGTTAGATAAACACCTGGGCAATCGACTAAATGATTTTTGTTCAAGTTTGATAACCGTGATTTCACCAAATTAGATACAACACTCTGACTCTTTCATCATTCGCCATTTTCTTCACATCAATGTCAATCTACTCCAGACATACTGAGTTAAGAGTGCAGAACCTGTCTACAGGTGGCTAGGTGCAGAAAACTTGATGAGCTCTGTTGCTGCTTTTAATACAGATTTGCATAATCTCATAAGCTTCAGGAGGTCTCTAAGCATTGTTATTTCATTCTCCATTCTTGTCCTAGGAGAGTGATACTCCAAAAATGTTAAAATGATTTTATGCCTGTCAATAAGGAGCAACATTTGCACACAGAGGTGTTGATCATGGTGTTTTCACACTGCTCCCATTTCAGCAACACTTAAGTATTAAACAGTCATCATAAACGTTAACCTGGATAGTGCACAGTTAGCCATTTAACCATTAGCTATTACCTGATAGCCACACAAAGTCACGAAAGTAGTCACAAAAAGAAATATGCTAATCAAAATGTCATTTCCTATATATAGAATATTTAAAAAATATTTTAATTGTAATATTTTAAAGCATAAAAGTGCAAAAATGCAATTATTATTAAATTGGCTTTATGTGGCAAGTTAGTAAATGCATTATTTTCAAATACTGTCTTTCAATCAAAGGCTTGTTTTTATATAAATAAAGGTGGGTTAAAGGGTTATAATTTTTACGTATTGAAATTTGTGTATTAAAATGTCCTTGACAGCCAGGCAGTCATAATTTGAATATATGTATCGTCAGAGGGACTTCTAAATTTCTTCATGAAGTACAAGCAAATTCAGAGGGATAGTGTTCCAGAGAAGGCTTACATGAAAAGCAAACCAGCTCAATGGAAACAGGTATGCAATTCCAGTAAGGATTTCACTCTTCAAGGGTTCTCATGTACTCCTCCACCAATTGACCATGGAAGGTTGAAATCTCTCCTGCTCCCTTCTTTACATCATGTGCACTAATGTACATTTTATCGTGAGGTCTTTACCTTACAATATACATGACTTTGAGATGACTGTAGTAATGTGGTGCTATATAAATAAATTGAATTGAATTGACTGTCACAGAAGCTAAAAGAGACACATCTTAAATGTTGCTGACATATAAGTCCCATTTTAGTGAGGAACTTGATCACGGGATGTTAATGGATAATTGTGGGGCTGGGTATAATCTACTAAATTCTTTCAAATAAATTTAACAAAAACAAAACAATCTCTTTTATGCTATATATGGCAAATAACACTGTGTTCTTTGAAGTACTTTGAACAGTTACGCTTTTGCTTAATTGTACTTGGTAGGATTTTCCATATTATGCATTTGTTGTGTGATTTATTGTTGGTGACAATATAACAACAAAATATAAAAACAATGCATTGCAGTCAGGGGTATAACTATCTAAAAAACAATGTTGTTGTTTTTTTAAAATAACCTTTAAAATCCCAAGGGTTTTTCTGTGGTTCCTGTTCAAAAATGACATGCCCAAAATCAATAGAGTATAACCCCTTATAAAACCCATATTAACATCAACATATGAATGTCTGTGAAGGTTCTCAGTCATCCAGGTCATCGTAGTCAAAGGAGCTGGCAAAGAAAAGCGTCTGGACTTCTTTAAGTTGCATGAAGACGTTTCACCTCTCATCCGAGAAGCTTCTTCAGTTCTAAGGTCAAATGGTGGAGATTCCCAGATTGGGACCCACACCCAGTTTCACACCTTGGCTCAGGCGATTAGAGGATCATCAGGGGGTCCTTTTGTCCCTCTGTGGGGGGATACTCCCACTAGGTTTATATCTGGGACTCTCCACCATTTGACCTTAGAACTGAAGAAGCTTCTTGGATGAGAGGTGAAATGTCTTCAAGCAACTTAAAGAAGTCCAGGCGCTTTTCTTTGCAAGCTCCTTTGATCAACATATGGACATTATCTGTGCAAAGACTGATGCTGCTAAAGTGAAACAGAGTTAAGTTAGAGAGGTTTTCAGTGAAAACATAGCCAAGTGTTTTGCAGTTTGGCACATTTTGGCACAGTCTCTGAGTGCTGAAATTCCTTAGGTAATGAGCAGCAGAAATGATTCAACGTTATTTACATGCCCTTAAAATGCTTGATTTTGAAATTTTTTTTTTTGGAAGAATCACCCACCCACACACGTATAATGGGCCTTGTGTGAATGTAATTTGCACAGCAAAAAAGGTCTTCGGGACTTTAAATTCTGAGGGGCAGTAACTTTGGCTTCATGTGGCGGATTTGCATGACTGACCCCTCTTTTTAATCATTTAAGCCAATAGGTTCATCAACCATCAATCCCACCAATCACACATTGCAAGGTGAGAAATACACATAAAGTTTTCGAGGCAAGACAGCAGAGGTAAGAGAATTCATGCTACTGTTTTTTCAAAAGTAAAGCATAGTTTTGGTCATCTTTTGTTGATTGTTCAGTGAGTTTTGGTCAGAGCGTGATGAAAGTTGCTGTTTTGGAATCTGTATGATGTCAGCTTTTAGAAAATGTATTGTTTTTCCGCTCACATGCTGTTGGGTGGTTTGCACTTACGTCATTTCACGAAATGTTTACACTACCCACTAATTTAATCGTTTGCTGTTTTAGTTGTGTTTGGTGGTCGTAGAAATGGTTTATATGAGCTTTTAGTTGAGATTCTAACGTTCCTGTGGATACCACACATGTCTGCGTTTACATAACAGACCTGGCATCACAGCCCGTGCCCCTGGAACAGGGGCATTGGGGTTTAAGATTAAATTTGCCTCTCCACACCATCATAATGGATTTTATACCATATAATATTATATATAATACTGTATTATATCTACTATTACTAGTAGTAGTAGTACTAGAACATGATCAGTCATTCTGCATTTTCCAGTTCTGGCCACAGATGGCAAACAAAGTTTCCGCTATGGTCTTTCTATAAGAACTTTTTTTCATATAAGTTTCAACACTTAACAGTGAATCAGGAATAAAAGCCTGGTATGTCTTAATTAAATATTTTATGACATTTTATGTTTTTCAAATCACATTAAATGCTCTGGCATCTAACCCCTAACCCTTCCTATAGGAAGTGCAGCCTATCAGAGCTCTGATTACCTGTCAACATCTATGATGTGAAGGGTCCATCTTACTCTTGAGGAGGATTTAAAACTTTGTTATTAAAGGAGTCCAGAAAAGCTCTGTGCCACTGAAGTATGACTTTTGTCCAAGTGAGCTGGCTCTTTTTAGTGAGCCGGACCGAAAGAGCCGGTTCTCTAAAAAGAGCCGGAAATCCCATCACTATACCTTATAACCGACTATTGTTGCTGTTGCAGTTATGGCTTACTGTGTGTTGTTCTTTTCCCCCTCTCTCTCTCCAGGGGAGGATCACATATCTAATCTGTTCACAATAACTTCACTGCAGTGACATTGGGAGTGAATAATTTGTCCATGTTAATGAATATTTTCTTATGTTAGAGGTTTAACTTAAGTTCAGGAGATGAGACTTGAAGTGAGGGGGAAGAGGTGAGATGGTGATGAGGGAGGAGAGAGTAGCAGTGTAGGAGGCAGATAAAGAAGAGGAGGAGGTGGAAGCAGATGAAGATGCTGTAGAGATGACAGAGAGTGTGAGCAGAGAATATACTATATATACTATACAGAGGGAAAGGGTCAGGAACAGTGTAGATAAGAGACTGCGGCACCATGGACTGTAAATCCAGCTTCTCCTTCCATCAGCCCTATGTGGTTCAGACATGAAAATACGTGTCCACTAATTTTCTTATTGTCTTACAGTTGTGGAACTGATGAGTAGATATATTAACTTTAAAAAAAAGAAACTGATTAAGACCAATTTCAAATAATTTTACCCAGTTTTGTTGCCTATTGAAAGCACACTGGAACTTTAGGGTTTCAGGCATATGTCTGAAATGTATGTATTATTATTATCACTATTATTTTTAGGAAATTAGGGTTTTTTCATCTATTTCATATTGTTTAATGAGGGGCTGGTGATTCTCAATGGATCATAAAAAGCTATTTGTTATCTTCAGTTCATAAAGACTTTAGCTGACATTTTCAATAGATTTTTTGGATATATTTACTTTTTTTCAGAATGTTCCCCAGATTTCAGCTTTCTTTTGTTCTGTTTCATTATATAGTCCCCCAGTGTAGAGCCCAAAAAGTAATGTGAAAATTGTCTGACAAGCAGTGTCATGATCAGATAAGGCTTGTTTTTCATCAAAAATTCAGTAAAGGAATGATGTGGAATTGATTGATGGAAGTGTTGAACTGCTATTTCGTAACTGTTCACTGGAACGCTTAGTACTAAGTCCAAACAGAAGAAGGAGACCATGAGAGAAATGCCAAAATAAAACTACCAGAGCAAAAGCAAAAACTAAAAGGAGAAAAAAAAAGTAGGTGATCATATCATTTTTCCTTTACCTTATGATATAAAGTGCCTTGAGGCAATTGTTGTTGCGTTTTGGCACAATACAAATAAAACTGACTTTAATTAAATTGAAGAGCAGATCAGATGTTGCTAGACAACAAGTTCCTGCCAACTCCTATGACTTCTGACAGATTTCATTAGAATGAAAGAGAAAAATATGACAGAGGAAAGGAACAGCTCATCATCTGAAGCACACCACATGTCAAACATGGTGGAAGTAATATTGTGGCATGGATATGTATGGCTGCTAATGAAATTAGTATTTATTTATGATGTGGTTACAGAAAGAATCATTAGGATGGATTCTGATGTGTATTGGTAGTGATTCAGGAAAGTGCTGCCAAACTGATAGGACAGCGCTCTGTAGTGCTGGTGGATAATGGCAAGCAACCATATTGCAAAAGAACCCAAGAGTTTCTCAAAACAAAGATATAATATTCAGTAGTCAAGTTTGCCACCTAATCTCAGACAGGTTGCAACTGAAAACAGCTCCAGAGAGGAAATACAACATTTCATATTCTTACAGATTTTAGATTTTCCTGCATATATCTTCTATAGTCGTACTTCCTAATACAGTTAATACAATACTTTTGTAAAGCACTTCCATTAAAGCGAAAAGTGTGCTACTCAATAACATATTTGAGTACAAATCACATCGTTGATTACAGAGGCTGAATAAAAACCTAAAAAAAAAACCCCAACTGTCTTTTCCCTTATATATATGGACATAACTGTACATATAGGTAAATAGGTTTTTACTGCTTAAATGTAATTTTACTAATATATATTGCAAACTTTACATAATATTTAAATACTTTTACTGCAAACAAATATTTTATACTGTATCATTTTTGTGTACTACTCCTACTAAAGTAAAATTATTAAAATGTTGAATTAACTGCACTTTGAAATGGTCAGCTTTTCTAGTTTTGTCTCACTCTATCTGTCCATATCTGTTTTTAGAGTCCATTCAGGTATAAAAAAAAACAATAACCTCCTATTTGTTCAAAAATATAATCTCATCTTTTACAGGCTATTTTATAACTACTAAAGCTGTAGTGCTGAACTGAACACTTTGTATACATCTGCATTTTTAGAACAAGAGCAAGAACAGTCATTAAAAGCACACACAAAAACTCACAAACACCCACCAAAATGCAATTATTAGTATGGAAGAAAAGTAACAAAAAATGCTGAGGAATAGGTTACTGAATTATTGAGTTTATTGACCTCTTAAAACACTTTACATTATAAGCCATATTGATCACTTCACACCCATATTTAGTCAGCACTCTAATACACACAGATGACACAGTCAGGTTTTTTGATAGGGTGAGTTATTTGCTGAAGGCCACGTTAGCATGGAGATAAATAAATGGCATAAAGAATATAAACACAAACTTTTGATACTTTTTAGATTGTTCATTCCACTTTCTTTTTATTTATTTTTTTCTTTTACAGCCAAACCTCCACTCTGTTCAGCACATTTAATTATTATTAGGTGTCTATTAGATTCTAACACATATCAGTCATTAGTTGTACAATGACCAGCCAAGTTGAGCAAATACCATTACATTTTTTCCATGATCATGTTTTTCTGTTGCATACTTCTTTTCTAACTGTAGACATGGCAGTTACATGACCTAGACCATGGTGAAAATGAAAGTTAATTAAGTTTTTTTTTTTCTCTCTGTCCTCACGGCAGGGAGCTACATAATCAAATATAGTTATGCCGATGGCATGAATTAATTTCAGCCTGGAGTGAGCTCTCGTGTAAAAACCTGATATTTTGGGAGCTAATAAGAAAACATAAAAATGTTTTTTTCCAGAACACTTTAGCCACGGGTGCTGTCACATCCCAATGCTGCAAATACTGTGTTTCTCTCTCCTCTCTTTCTCACCTTACTCTGGGTGTCTATTCTTTTTATTATTTATATTTTCAGCTTCAGAACAGAGCTTAGAGAAATAGGTAAAAACATTGTTCTTTCTTTCTTGACATGTAGGTACAGTACCCCTACTGACATATGCATACCATTAGTGCACTGGGGTATTCAAACTCATGCCAGAAGAATGCAGTGATCAACACATTCATATTCATCCAATAGGTCTTTAGAGTGACACTTCTGGCAAAATGAAAAAGAAAAACATTAATGTTTTTTTGATGCATACTTGTTGCTATGTAGCTTTGATCAGCTCATGCACTCTGCATCCTGCTGTGACTGTCACTGCTGTCTGACAGTGAGCTCCAGCTGGGATGTATTCACTAACTGCTACTGTTTGCCAGACTACATAGTTATGAGAAGGGAAAAAAAGTGCCAGTGCACTTTGGCTGCCTGTACTTTGTGAGAGTCGTCCTGTTAGCTGAACACCAACGATGAGCTCCACTGTTTTCACAGTCTATTTAAGTGATCGTAAATGGAGTTAGTGAATATGTTCCTGGTAGTGTTCCAATAAAAGTTAACTAGGATATTGGTTTCATTTTCTCACAAGGTACAAGTTGTGTGTCAAATGTGTTCACTTCCGTTTATCAGTGCCGTGTCAGGAACACAGATAGTAGCTGAGAAGCTGACCAAAAACATTATGTCATGTACTTTACATGTCAAGCAGCCAACAAGAGACAGCATGTCTTGTGAAATCACTTCCACATTTTTCTGTTACTTTTTTGCATTATGTCTGGGAGCATTCTTTCAATGTGTCACTAGTTTTTCGATATCGTACGGTAGGTTTTGCGGGTGGGACATGATTGGTAACATAGAAGTCACCAATTGAATTGTCTTACCTTACACCTGCTTTGGCTTAGACTAAGCAGGTGTGACTATAAGGAAACCAATAAGGGGATGAACACATTTTTTATATTTATATATAGGGGCAGCACAGTAGAACAGCTGTTAGCACTGTTGCCTCACAGCAAGAAGGAGTTCAATTCCACCATCAGGCCAGGGTGTTTCTGTGTGGAGTTTGCTTGTTCTCCCAGCGTTTGCATGGGTTCTCTCTGGGTACTCTAGGTTTCCTCTCACAGTCCAAAGACATGCAGTTAGTGGGGTTAGTTTAATTGATCATTCTAAATTCTAAATTGCACATAGGGACGGTGTTGGACTGGTGACCTGTCCATGGTGTACCCTGTCTCTCTCTCGCTTTCTCTCTCTGTAATGCAAAAAGATCAGTGTCATACAAATATAATCTAGCTTGGTTATATGTTTTTACTGCCAAATTTCACAGCATAAGGCCTTTTCATTACACGCTGGAGGGCAAAAAAGAAAATCTGACACAATGACAGTATTTGCGACTTGTGATTTTAAGCATAAATTTCACAGCTTTTTCGGGTGATGAGATGCACACAGAATGTAGTACATAGCCCGAGACTTACCCTCCTTGTAAATTTGAAGTTGAGCCTAAACAGATTTCCTCACATGCAGAAACTTACGCCTCACACACCACTTTTTCTCTCACATTCGCAAACACATCTCTGCCTTCTTCCTGTTCCCTTTCTCAAATCATAACTGTATAAAGAACAATCATGATACCATTTTCATTACTGCATGTCCTTTTCAAGTACAAACCTCCTCCATTCAAGGCATTTTTATGATGAGAGAAGTCAGAGCACCCACCAGCATACAAAGAATAAATAATAAAAAAAAACCTCCTCCCATCTGTGCTCATTTTAGACTAAATATGAATTGGACCATGAGTCCACCATTTGAAGCGGTTTTAGCGTCTGCTGTGCTCGGCTATTTGATTTGGACACCAGCTCTTGGCAGCCAGAAATTTATACAGTAAATGAGAGTTTTGGCTGCCGCGGCCAGCAAATTAAAATTGGATGAGTTTCCTTCTTTTCCCTCGTCCTCTCCCTCTTGGCAACATAGATAATGTTGTGCTCAGTTTTCAGTGCAGGTCTCATCTTGTTTTGGGGACATGTTGACTTATGTGAGGCAATCTGTAAACAGGAAACTTTGAAAGAACGTTAGAAAAATAAAATCTGAGTGTTACTGTAACTGAAAACTTTGAATCTCCAAATGAGTCTAATCTACTATTATTCTGCTCAACTACAACCTGGTAATAGTGACACTAATAGTCACATTTTTCTGTTACTTTCTAGCATTATGTCTGAAAGCATTCTTTCAATGTGTCACTAGTTTTTCGATATCGTACAGTAGGTTTTGCGGGTGGGACATGATTGGTGACATAGAAGTATTCCTTGTATTCCTCTTTCTGACATGAAATCCACCATTACAATGTCTTTTTTGTGACATATACACACTTGAAAAAATCAAACCCCGAAAATGTACCACTGTACTGTAGTGTATTAAATTACACAAACTCAAATCAGGGTTAAAGCAGTGACATGTTCTGATGTCTTAATGAGGATAAAGGCTTTTCTAGGTCAGTGACACTTATATTCAAATTACTGTGAGCAGGCGGGAACAATATTTAATGCTAATGTTAAAACTGTGTTGGGAGAACAATCGAACAATAGAACCTGGTAATAGTGACACCAATAGTGACCTAAAATTTCATATTAACTTTTAATGCAAAGGTTTAAAGCCAAGCTTTTTGTCAGGTTTCCATTGAATTGCAAAGTGGATACACACTTCACACACATATGCAGGCTGGTGTTACACAATTTTGTTCAAACACTAAACTTTGCTTTCCTTTCTGTCACCCTGCTAATCTCTATGACACAAGGCTTGTCCTGAGGAGAGAAACTTATCGCAAAGTTAATCCAGACTCACATTTTCTCCTCCCTCTGTTGGCATAGTCTGAGCCCACAAGGCAAGTGATTTGAAATTAAAATGATTGCACTTTATTCATCATGATAGGCGCTCTGGGGCTGAAGCACAAACATATGTGAAATCTTCTCACTTAGACATCAAACATTCTCATATTTACTTCTATCTGTGTTTGCTGTTAGCTCTTTTTGGATAGTAAGAATCAGTAAATCATTGATTAACTGCTTTGATACTGCAAAATCCAAAATCAATTTAAGATACATAATTCAAAGTTTTTACATGTGAAACATTTGGCTAATTAAGTTAATTTTAGTGGCAAAACAAAATTAGACTAGACTTAACTAAGAGGGTTCCAGTGCCTGTGGTGGCTGGCTCTTTGAAGAAAATGTAAAATGCACTGCATAATTCAGGATCAATTTACATCAAAATTATGGCGTTTGACCCTACTGGCACTAAGCAGTTCAGAAAGCACCTTGTACCAATAATTAAAGACTAATGGGATGACTCTTAAAATTAAAGCCACATGCTAAGTCATACAGGCTGTCACATTTACAAGTCAGTGTTTCCACAAAATGCATTTTCTGTCTTCTTTCATCACTTTTTTTTTCCACAGATCTAATTTGGATTGCTGAAAAAGTGGTACTGACATTTTACATTACAAGATGTAATCGCGGACAGTTAGTTCAGATGTTTGGGTCAGTAATGTTAATAGACTAATAACTAATTAGTCCAGTTAATTAAGCCTTGAGCCTACTAGCTTCAAGCAGAGATAGAAGGAGAATACGGAGGCTTGGTAAGATTATTTCTTTCTAGGAACAGGGAATATTTTCTTGAAACCTTTACTTGTACGGGATGCCAACAAGCATCATCACTTCATGACTTAAAGCTTTCCATTTTCTCCAGATGCATGTTAAAAATGCAGCCACCTAAATGTGACTTTTGAACTCTCTGGAGTCCATGGAGTAAATTCCTGTTTTAGGTTCACTTATTAAATGTTTCTTTTCTAAATATATCTATCTTTGTAATGTTTGTCCTCTTTGAAAATACATTTCATTTTGTTATCCTGGATTGAATTATCACAGTTTCTGTACTTGTTCCACCAATCATCATGTCAGTTACCTACTGAAAGCTACTGACAAAAACAAAAGCATTACGCTGTTCATGCTTGTTATGCACCATTGAGAATTATTTTTTTTCCTGCAAACCTCAGTATTAGTGAAAACCAGGCTTTATAGGGAACCAGTCTAAACACACATGGTGTCATTATTCTGTTACTAATCTACTGTGCAATCAACATGTGCTTTGTATGATTGAGGTTTTGATAATTTTCCCCAAAACTTTCTGTCCCTTTTTGTGTTTCTAACATTCTCACAATAAATCACACAAATGTCAGCTTTGTTGTTGTTTGTCGACTTTATTTTGGTTCCTCCCATCCCCTCCTAGCAACACAACTGAGTATTAAAAGCTAAAAGTGGAACCATAAACATGTGGCTCTCGTTTCCAAGTGTGACACAACCAACATTTTAAAGATTTTTTTCCCTTTTTCCCCCTTTTTAAAAAAAAAAAAAAAAAAAAAAAAAGGCCACTTCACAGCTCTAAATCTACTCCAGCTTACATGTGGCAAGAAATGTGTTTTGGGGCCAAGCTATATGACACACATGTGTGAAAGGGCAAATCTAACTATGAGCAGTTAAACAAGCAAGTTTTAGGTGGCTTGACTTTTGACCCCGAATCAAAGGCTGGTGAGAAGGAGCTACCTCTAATGAAGGGTTTCAGAGTGGAAACTGCTGCACCTCCCATCATTTAGAGAAATTACTCTTAAAATGAAAAACTGCTCAAGGAGAAAATTGCTAAGCTTTTATTTACTCAGAGAAAGTTGACTAAATACACATGCTATTTTTTTTAACAATTTAACACAGCTTCCCTTGTCACCTTTTGCTGGTTCAGCTCAGTTTTAATTATTTATATAGTGCCAAATCACAACAACAGTTGCCTCAAGGTGCTTTATGTAGGGTAAAAACTCTACGAATCTCCTCTGAAGTATTTCAGTGTGAAGAATCTCATGAAAAGTGGGGTTAACGAAAGTAAAGAGTAGCATGTTTGACACCTGGCAAAGTCATCCCATCTAATCAAATGATTTTCCCTTTTAAAACTAATAACAGCCTCATAGAGATCTTAGGATTGGGTTTTATTGCTATACCATTGTATTGATCTAAGCATCACATGTTTGAAAGATGCAAGTCA
Source organism: Maylandia zebra (assembly GCF_041146795.1). NCBI lineage: Eukaryota > Metazoa > Chordata > Actinopteri > Cichliformes > Cichlidae > Maylandia > Maylandia zebra. The sequence continues at coordinate 39,652,894 of NC_135173.1, read as the reverse complement.
GCTGAGAAGCTGGATGAAACACAATTAATACAATTTTGCAGTATAGAAAATTTAAGTGAAAGAGTGAAATGAGATATGTGAGTCAGGGGTTACTGTGATTGTGAGTTAAGTGTTGAAACATTGCATGATTAAGTTATATAAGTGTCTCTAGTTTTGAAAACCTGTAAGAACACTGTGCGTTGCAAAAGAATTAACAGAAGTGGATTGCCATAAACCTAAAAGAAATTAATTATTTTCTTGTGATTAATGAAGTCCTTGTGACTCTGGAAAAACCTTTTCTCCGCCACACCAATGAGGATGACATTTGTGGTATAAGAATGAAATGTCTCGTCAGTTGTTGGATGGATTTCCTTGACATTTGGTGGGTACATTCATGCTCTTGTCTGGATGGATTTTAATAATGTGAATGATCCACTGACTTTTCATTTAGTGCCATCAGGTCAAAGTGTTAATTTCTTCAGCACTAATTTTAGTAAAGGAACGCATTTCAGTGTTGTTTGTTGTTTTTGCTTAGTCTCACTCAGTTTTGTCACCAAGACTATGCAAACTGCTCAGCTTAATTAAATGAACCTTGTTGGAGAGTGGGTTGCATGGGCAAAGACCACAGACATTATAAAAAATGGACAAAACCACAGTGACAACACCCACTGGTTTTCGGTTTACTGACGTAACAGTCTAAAAAAAAACAAACGGTGGAATTACAGTCACCTAAACTGAACAAATAAACTTTCTCAATGGCCTGTGGGATATAACAACTCAAATAGTGTCAGTCAGAAAATGCTTAAAAAATTCCCCCAAGGTATAAACACAGTTACCTATGTCCAGACACCTGTGAACTAAAGCAGCAACACCCCAACTTCAGTATGCAGGGGGAAGAGTTATAAGAAATTCACCCTTTTTTGAATAATTATAAATTATCACGTATGAAAAACTATCCATAGAAAGACAAAAGCTTTCTTTGTACTAGGATATAAATATGCTTTTTGAAGATGTAAAATTAGGCATTTTAACAAGGGAGTCTAAGGGAGTTCACACAGTTTTGGAGCCAGACTCACGTGGCACCTAGGTCTGCATTTCTTGTTACTTTTGCATTGGGGTAAATTTTCAGCTTCAGAGGTAACACTATATGGAATGAAAAATAACTATGATGCAGATAAATATTTATTATTTTAAAAGTTATCAGACACTTCAGTGGCAGGGCCATGTCCTTCTTTGCATATGTTAGCATGGCAACATTTCCAAAGACAGTAACAATAGTTACTGTACCAAATTATCCTCATTATGTTTATATTATTATGATTAGCATGTTACCAGGTATTACCAGCATAAATTAATTTAGTAGAAAAATATTGAAGAAAATCCAATTAATTTTTCAATCCCATTGCTCTATTCTTTTTATAGAAGTTTGGAAGTGTGTGTTCTGTTTATGCCATCCAACAGTGCATATTAGTTTAAAAAAAAGGTTAATTTCCTGTAGGCCTACCTCCCAGGCAGTGTTTTCCAAAATATCCTTGATGGAAGAAATGTGCATTCTGTGGTCAATATGGTTTCACTACAAACGGCATAATAATCGCTGAAAATGGGAGTTGATTAAGATCAAACAGGTCATCTGTTCCAGTGCAATAAATTTGGTCTCTGTGATTATGTGCCCATGTTGAAAACAATATGGAAGTAAAAGGGAGACTATTTTAAAATAGGAAATGAAACCGGAACTTGCACCGACAGACATGTCATTCTGAAACAAGTTCCACAATAAAACTTTTAAATTAACTAATGGGGTATGCAGTTTTAATATACACAGATGGATTTTTTTTCTAATTTTGCATGTCTGCACCAACACAGTGGATGTAAATCAAGGGCTGACTCTCAGCTTCATTGCAGAGGGTTTATCATCTATTTAAGAATTGCAGCCTGAACAGTTGGGCAAATTAACATCATTGTAACTATAGGGATTGGTTTTAATACTTGGAATCAAATTATCTGCAGTCAATAAGTGTCTGTACTTTACAGCCCTTGGACATCACCAAATGCTGCATTTTCAGTTTCTTGAAATTAAAAATCTGGAACAGATTCCAGCTTTTGAACTGGCATTTGTTAGGTATTGAATTAATTTCTCAATATAAAATTCAAAGAGGTGTTGATGTTGATGAAAGATATTAGGCTGAAAAAAAAAACCCACACAAAAAACAAAAAAAAAGCCCACAAACAGGACCTTACTGCAACCCCTTCGCATTTGAATTCATTAGAGCATCTCTATACACGTTGAGAATGATCAAGACTCCTATTAACTTGGACAAATGTTGTGAAGTTTTTTCTTAACCAAGGTAAAAGATCTGCAATCATCCACTTTAGTCATCTTCACTGGTCTCTCAGGCTGTTTTTGTGTTCCTTAAGTGATGTGTATTCCTTTAATGCACCAGATTGTTGCATTGAGCATAAAGTTTTTGCTCTCCCTCCAAAAGGGATCACAGGGATTATTTTGTTTTTTGCAGCCTAATGATGGTGTCCTTTGTCCACAACAACACCTAGTTGAACTTTATATTGAAAATCCAGTTAACAGCTATCAAATGCCACTTCAGAAGTTGGAATCAGCTCCAGACCTTTTATCTTTTTAATTTGTCATGGAACTAAGAATAGGCGTCACCTGACCATGAAACTGTCATCAGTTGTCCAATTCCTTCAACAGTTATTCTTTTGTTAAACCCTTTGGTTTCCTGTTCATCTACAATGTATAGTAGTGGCCAATCCCCCATACTCATAAAGCATGATGAGAACTGACAAGAGTAAAAAATATTATGAATCATATGCTATGGCATTTGCAGTCATCTAAACATCTAAACTAAAATTAACCCTTAAGGAACATTTTGTTTCAACATGTTTGACGGCGTTCTCCAACACCATTACCAAAAACCTTACATTGAAATATTAAAATAATTGTTTTCCATCTCTCTAGCAGTGTCATACACTTGCAGAATTAATACAAGGCACAAAGCTGCTTTATTTGTACTTACTGGCCTAAAACCTTACTAGGAAATTTTATGTTGTTCATTCCTTTACTTTGCTACCTGTCTCCATATCTTCATATACATATCTAACCTAGATTTTAGGGCTTTAGGTGTACTGTAGAAACTGGAAACAGATCAAAGGAGATCAAAAGAATCTTATGAGGTGAACTCTCACAACACCCTGCTGCACCTCAGATGTGCAGTATGCACAGAATCAGGAATCAGAGCAGAGCCTTGCTTTCTTGTAACTTTGCTGTCTTGTAATGGTTGCATTTGTTTTAAACCCTCTCACCAGTGTTAAAAGATGAATGGCACCTCTGTGCTGGTACATATCTTTAACAGTAAACCTGAAAACTTAATTTCTGCTGTTACAGCCTCATGCTTTGCTTAATCAAAACTTTCAATTACTTGGAGCATTCTTTCAAAGGTACAATACACGTTTCATTCAGTTTGGCCATCTTTTCTGCTATGTTATATAAACATCTATGACGGAGCTTTTACTTTTAGAATCTGCGTACTGTGTAGGCAGTTAGTGATACATTTCTCCCCACTCTTTCTCTTCCCTATATGACAAAACACTCAAGTAAGCTCTTAAATAGTAAGTCCACCTCCATATCTTCTGCCTCCTCTGAAGGGGCAGTACACATTTTTATTTCTGCTTAGCTATCTGGCTGGTATTCTTTCTGTTATATGTCAGCTTCACCCTTTCTAATTATCATTTTTTGTACCATTCCCTTTCACCTTTGTCATATAAGCTTTGTCTACATATGTATTATCAGTTTCCTTCTTAGCTATCCTAATAACATCGTTTCCCCTTTCCCTCATAATTAGTGGTGGTGGGTCTTTTACTTAGTTAATTTAAGCACATTTAGAGTTGTTTTAATGATGCAAATACATTGGCAAAACATGAACTCCTAATTACATATCTTAATATTCTGCTTACACTGTCAATTGACAAATTAAATTATTTTTACAAAATGTAATCAGTGGGCTGTTGGATAACTACAATATTCCCAAAGTGATTAAATTAAGTATAAAGATTCAAAATGAAAGTTTCTGGAAGTGGATAATTAGGGACTGACCTATCAGTAACTGTTTCGCAACAGTAAATTTATACAAGCTCAATAGATTGAAAAAAATATTTCCAATTATAACTATTTTGTTGGCTCCATTACCATGTGCATTTAACTTGTGCTGTTGTTGCCTTTGAAACCGCTGCATTCAAGATGGGGAGCAGGACCCAGTGTGTTGTTATTTTCAAAGAGACCATGGTGTGTCAACATGGCGATAAAACAGCAATAAGTCTGCTACACAACTGGTCAGTGCAGACCGACAGAGTATTTGAAGAAACCTGTCATTTATAAATTCACATTTGCAGACTTTCAACAATCTGTCCAAGAGTGACTGCAGTCAGGCCGAGCTGTATGGCAGTTGTTGAGAAAGGTTGCCTCCCACCTTGAAAGATGGTTTATTAGATGACCGCTGCAACTTGGTGTCTGATATCGAGAAATGCAGCTAGTGGCTGAACAAAGCTGGACTGAAAGACAGCACAGAGGCACTAATCATGGCAGCACAGGAACAAGCTCTAAGTACAAGATCCATAGAGACTGGGGTCCACCACACCAGGCAGGATGCCAGGTGCAGGTTGTGTAGAGATGCCCCTGAGATAATCCAGTACATAATAGCATTCTAGCAAGCAGGGCATACATGGAATGCTATAACCTAAGTAGCTGGCATAATATACAGAAACATCTGTGCAGAGTATGGTTCCTGAGGAGCTCCCCAGGATAGGTTCAAAATGCCCAACCTAAGATTGTGTGTGACTTCCAGATAGAGACGGACAAACTGGTGACTGTTGTAATCTGAGCACTCAGGGCAGTGACTGTTGAAGTAAATATGTAACACAGATAGGTTAGAGTTAGGCCAGCTCTTCTTTCACTGTCCTTTTCTTTAAACTACTCCAAATAATGTATTTTGGGGACGAAAACTCAAAGTATTAGTTTGTTGGACACAGTAAAACATTTTTTTTTATAAGCAAAAGAAACTAAACCACCTCTGCAGTAGGGCTGGGCCATATCATACCGTTCACGGCAATACCAGCATGGCGGCAATGGAGAATGAGAAGGGCGAAAACGGATCGTTGAATGAAAGGGATGAACCAGAATTGGTTTGTAAAAATGCTGCAACTTTAGTTGTTCACTGGTTTAGCTTTCATCCGTCAGATACACAACAAAGCACTATTTTTGGTAGAGCATGCTAGCGGGCCGTCGTTATTACCGTGTTTTTTTTGGAAAATACGGCACACTTAAACTCAATCCTTTGATTTTTCTGAAGATCGACAGGGCCCCTTATAATCCCGTGTGCCTTATGTATGAATTCTGGTTGTGTTTACGGACTTCGAAAAAGATTTTATGTGGTACACGGCGTTCGAAAATCTGTCAAATGTTTTAGTACGACTTTGCTAAGCTACGAACCCGCACCGCTTGATGGATTGTCGGAGCATTACGGCTAATAATAATACAAAGAGAGACAAACTAGGAAGCAAATATAAAAGAGCTGACAGAGAAAAAGAACAAATAGACAGGGAAAGTGTCTACCTTATCATTTTGAAAAATTTATTTTAGACATGATCAGATCTCACATCACAATTGTTTTCTATTTCTCTGCATTTTGCTCTTAGCGAGTCCTTACTCTGCTTTCTCTCTTAGTTCATTAGGGAATATAACTTTAACCCACTTCTATTAATCATAGTAAGAAATAAAACAAAGAAGTTTAAATACATTTTGTGGCACCAGTATTATTGTTTGGATTTAATCAAATTTGATTTATATTAAAGTCAGAATGATCAAAATTGTTCTTCTCCTACATGTCCTACATACTCACAATATGGTGCAATATGTATCGGTTTATAAGGTACTGACTACCCAAACATACCAAACATGTTGTGTTTGGTGTTTAATTAGATTTTTTGAGTGGAGTATAAATAAGGAATGGAAAGGCTGATTTGTGATGGGATTGCAAAGACAGGTACTCGGCACGGTCCCAATTAAATATTGATTGGCATCGCTCTAAAAATTTTCAGATATATTTTAAAAAATGAATTCCTAATGCTGTTTTTCTCACAATTAAGGAGGGTTGATCCTGCTATATAATGTTGGTATGATTGCTGGATAAAAGAGCTGCAACATTTTACCAAGTACACCCTTTTTCCCCCACACTCCTTCAGCTTTCTGCTGTGAATTTAACAGCATTGAAAAAGTCCTACTGCCACCAGTCATTGTGTCTCAAAGATTTAAAAAAGAATCATAGTACAGCTTAGTGTATACTATTTTATATGCCACGTTAAACCAGACAACACTATACAAAAGTACAGCCAAATGCATATCTATTTAAAATTTAGAATAGAGATTTTTTTAAAAATCTTACTTTTCTTGTTATACTCTGTTCGGAAGGTGGGGTACAATGCTTCCAATTCAAGCCTGATCCAAATATGAAAAATTCACGACTATTTTTTCTCTCTTTATATATATTGCATAAGCTCCTTTTTTGTGCTGAGTAATTAAAGCTGGTGGCTGGAGATGGATGAAACAGCTAGCTACTTGTTGGTCCACATCTCCTTACATCTGTTTGGACTACTGGTTTACAGCAAGGGAGAGCCATCAGTTTGGGAAAGTCAAAGGCAGTCTCTGAAATTGCTGTCAGACTTTCTGTTAGCTGTTTGATCACACACTCTCATAGGAATTAGCGACTTGGCCCTATCATTTTAGATAATATTTTGTTGTCTACTCATGGCATTGATACCTCATCCAATCCTTAGCCCAACCAACACCAAACCAGTTTAAGTCTCTGTTTTCCAAGACATTTTCTCTTCCCAAAGCCTTTTCTATATCACTTCACATCACATCATCATACTACCTCCTTCATTTTCATCTTTCTATTCTCTACCTAGTGGCCCAATTCCCTTCTTCCTCCCCCCTCCTTTTCCCTGACTACTCTGCCACACTTTCTGTCCTGGACCCCACTTCTCTGTGGTCATGAGAACTGAAGAAAACCATTGCAGTTGGAAACCGCTGTCAAATTTAATTAAAAAAATGTTGCTCTCAAGGTTTAAGCTTCTTCCAAATACAGGCTCCTGCTCAGAGGGCTGTAGGCAGTAAAATGTGGCTACAGAAACCAAGACTTGTAAATCACATCTTGATTGAAGGCTTTTTAAGAGCACACACACACACCTTAACAAAGATGTTCATATCTTTGCAACCATGTTTTTTTAGTGTGCATACATGTATTGTACATTGTATTATTATGTGTTATGTAAAACAATTACAATTAACTTCTGATGGCATTAGCACACATAACAATTTACATATTGTCTATTTGTCAATGTTCAACAAATCGTATTGTTTTTGTATGCGAGTTGAAATTCCTTGGACTTTAAACAGTGTCATTTGTTAAATCGGCGAGACCCTTAAAAGCACTATCTGTCCGTCTCATAAAAACATGCTTGTGCAGGACGCTCGCCATATTCAGGGGTAATATTATCAGTAGGCATAGTTTTACCTAAAGCACACACTTTCCTTTCTTAAATCTATAGCAATGGTGTCTAAACCTAGCAACATTGTGAGTGAAAGCCAAAATCTGCAGATTCACAGTCATCCCACTCCATCCACCTACATGTATGTTCTTCTAAATAATTAGGAAAAGTATATTTAGCTTTTAGCCACTTAAACAATCTTTATAAAATATATTACCAAGCACATGCTATTATATTATTTCCCAGCCTAGCAAAGGAGAACATATGTCAATCATTTGTCGTACATTCTGCTTGAAATTAGACCTTTTTTGAGCCTTGCCAGACCACCATGAGAATTTGTGGGCACTCTTTGATTGAAAGTCTAAAGGATGGAAATGTGTTCTCTGGGAACTTAATGCACTTATAACAAATGGGAGCAAAAGTTTAACTGAAACCATACATTATTCAATTCATTCATCTAACCTGAATCTGCTTAAAGACCAAAGTAAAATTAATACCATGAGACCACAGCTGTGAAGACTGTTTTCCATAAAGTGTCTAATAAGCATCTTTTGGAACTTCTTTTGCAGTATTGTAATGTATATGTATAATTATTTCACTGTATAGTTGTATATGTTATTTGCACACTTCCTTTCAGATACAGATGATAGACACAGAAATGTGTTGGATATATTGGATTTTAAAAAAAGAAAAAAGTTGAGAAACAGATTTCTTGAAAAAAAAAATGGGGCGCAGTTTGTAATATCTCAAGTGACCAAGGAAATCTCCAAATAAGGACAGAAAATAAGGGGAGAGTAGATGCTTTCTTCCTTCATTTTAACACCGAGCTGCTTTTGAGGGTGTTGCTGAATCCCTAAGTGCTCCAAGTGGAGCCACTCAGAGACAGAAAGAGTATAATACTGTGGTTGTACTTGGTAGCTCCCAGGTGTGAAAAGTGTATAACTGAGTGATTCTGAAGGAGTTTCTAAAAAAACGAGGATCATCTTCACTGACTATAGTCACTGGGTATATTAAAAACAAAAAAAGAAAACACATATCCCTAGTTTTCATGCTTACTCGCATTTCAAGAGCCCTCAAAAAAGTTTTTGTTAACACAAGCATATGTGTCAACTGACACATATTTTTTCTGCATATATAGTATCATAATTCACCCATGACAACAATGCTGACCTTTTGGATTCAAAGGGAGAGTTGTTTTGACAATTGTTCTGAATTTGTCCCAAAGCTACATTAATACATCACAAGGATACAGGAACGGAGGTGCTGCGCGCAAACGAGGTGACAGAAATCTTGAAGTAGTTCTATTTTATAGGGCGACCGTGGCTCAGGAGGTTGGGAAGCGTATCTGTAACCGGAAGGTCGCTGGTTCGATCCCCGGGCTCTCTGTCCTGGTCGTTGTGTCCTTGGGCAAGACACTTTACCCTACTTGCCTACTGGTGTTGGCCAGAGGGGCCGATGGCGCGATATGGCAGCCTCGCTTCTGTCAGTCTGCCCCAGGCTACAACCGTAGCTTGCCTCCACCAGTGTGTGAATGTGAGAGTGAATGAATAGTGGCATTGTAAAGTGCTTTGGGTGCCTTGAAAAGCGCTATATAAATCCAATCCATTATTATTTTAAGAATTATAATTACTTCAATAAAGGCCAACCACCAGCTACTGATGTAAAATTGAAACAAGAAAATGCCTACTGTAGCACCTAACCCCAAAACATACTTTCTAGTAGGGCTGGGTATCGTCACTGATTTCTAGAATCGATTCAATTCCGATTTACAAGGTCCCGAATCAATTCGATCCACGATTCGATTTAATTCGATTTAATTCGATTCGATTCGATTTAAATCTGGGAAATTTTGACAGTCAGAAATATTATAATTCAGATCAGTACATTTACATATTTTTGTATCAATAAAAAGGAAGCTGACACTCGCAAGACTTTATCAAAGGTGTGAGCGTCACAGCAGATGCTTTTGTGTCAAAGTAGCTGAAGATAAAACACAGAAAAACATGAAGGTGATTTTCCTGGCCTGGGATTTTATAAAAATATTCTGCAGTACATCAAAAACGAAAGAAAACCATTAATCAACATATGAACATTACCTCTGAAGTTAAAGCGGTTTTATTAGAGACACGGTTAAGCGTTTTGCATTTTGAATAATTTTAAAAAGTTTAAATTTATTCAGTATTGAACAGCAGAAATGAGGTTTTCTTTTCGGAAGAATGTAAAAGGGAAAAAAACAGTGGCTGACAGCGCTGTAAACAACAGTAGACTTGTGTAACAAGCAAGCGAATAATGAAGAAAGGGAAACTGTTCTTGAAGTACAGAGAGAGTGTCACGGACCGCCGGGGCAGACCGTGTGGAGTGAGTGGAGGACCCAAGAGCAAACAGAAGTGAGGACACAAAACCGGACTTAACAGAAGGCGAGCCTTTATTTAGGGCCGAAAACATAAGGAACAAGGCAGCAAAGGAACTGAGGGAAAACCTGAACATAGACTGGGAAAACTATGGCTAAACAAGGTACAAACTAGGACTAGTTGAGGCTGGGGAACTATGACAAGGGGTAGGGGAGATAACACAGACGACGCGACACAGACTACATGAAACACAGAGACTAAATACACAAGAGGGATGATCAGGGGAAGTGGCCACACATGGGAACACAGCTGACACAGATAAACATAACAAGACATGGCAGGAGTAAACAACACTGACGGGAGACTGTCAAAGTAAAACAGGAAGTACACAGAGGTGCAAACAGGAGGAGAGAGAGAGAGCACGGGCATAGTGGGCTGGGGAAACATGGAATAAAACATAAGGAGAGACGAGGGCTCACAGATACACAGAGGGGCACACAGGGGGCAAAAGCCACGAATGGAAAACACTAAGGGAACAACACAAGAGGGCAACTCAGAAAACATGGCCTAAAATAAGGAACGAAATACAAAAATACAAAGAACTAAGAATACTGGGCCCACATGGCCCAGGACCATGACATCACCCCCCCCCCCCCCCCCCCCTAAAGGGCTGGCTCCCGACAGCCCAAACCCGAGAAACAAAACAAAAACAGAAAACATCCCACCCAGGGCGGGAGGCGGGGGACCAGGACGGAGGGACCAGAACGGGAAACAAAAACAAACAACAGAAAACACAGGAGCACATGACCATAGTCCGAAGAAAGTTCAGGGGGCCGACCCAGAGCCCACAGGCACAAGAGTTCACGGGTCACACGGTCGGGGGGCCGACCAGGCGGGTGGCACAGGTGACAGAGCTGGTCCGGAGGCCGGCCGTGCGGAAGGCAATGGCGGCTCTCCAGTGTCAGGCATACTGGCCGAGGCCCGGTGGGCACAGGACCAATCGTGGTGGGACCAGACGAGGCGGGGCCAGACGAAGACTCTGAGGCCGCAGCAGACGAAGACTCTGAGGCTGCAGCAGACGACGACTCCGAGGCCGCAGCAGACGAAGACTCTGAGGCTGCAGCAGACGAAGACTCCGAGGCCGCAGCAGACGAAGACTCTGAGGCTGCAGCAGACGAAGACTCTGAGGCCGCAGCAGACGAAGACTCTGAGGCTGCAGCAGACGACGACTCTGAGGCTGCAGCAGACGAAGCACAGGCCGGGGCCGCAGCAGACGAAGCACAGGCCGGGGCTGCAGCAGACGAAGCACAGGCCGGAGCTGCAGCAGACGAAGCAGATGCAGAAGCCGAAGGCGGCTGGATGGGCGACTCGGGCCCTCCAGCTGACGAGGCGTGAGGCTGGATGGGCGGCTCGGGCCCCCCAGCAGGCGTGGCATGGTGCTGGACGGGCTCCTCGGGCCCTCCAGCAGACGTGGCATGGTGCTGGACGGGCGGCTCGGGCCCCCCAGCAGACGTGGCATGTTGCTGGACGGGCTCCTCGGGCCCTCCAGCTGACGAGGCGTGAGGCTGGACGGGCCTCTCGGGCCCTCCAGCTGACGTGGCATGGTGCTGGACGGGCTCCTCGGGCCCCCCAGCCGACGTGGAAGGAGGCTGGACGTGCTCCTCGGGCCCTCCAGCAGGAAGAGACGGCTGAAGCAGAAGGCAGTCTGAGGCGGAGAGAAAGCTCACGCCATTCCTAGCAGGCCGAGAAGCAACCTGTACAGCAGACGTGGCATGAGGCTGAACGGGCCCCTCGGACCCTCCAGCGGAGACAGGAGGCTGAACGGGCTCCTCGGGCCCTCCAGCTGGAAGAGACGGCTGAAGCAGAAGGCAGTCTGAGGCGGAGAGAAAGCTCACGCCATCCTTAGCAGGCTGAGAAGCAACCTGTACAGCAGACGTGGCATGAGGCTGAACGGGCCCCTCGGACCCTCCAGCGGAGACAGGAGGCTGAACGGGCTCCTCGGGCCCTCCAGCTGGCGTGGCAGGAAGCAGCGGAGTCGCTGCGGGGTGCCGGCCTGGCACACCCGGGCATCCAGCAGCAGATGCAGGTCGGGCTGCGAACTGGGCAGGGAGCTGCGCTGCTAGCTGGGCTGAAGCCTGTGGCGAAACAGACCGCTGGGACATAACTCCACGCTCTGAGAGGGCAGGTGAAGAACTGTCCTTAGCACCTGCAATCTTCAAACAGGGGTCAAGAAAGTGAACGCTTTTAATGTTCACAGTACCGGCGTTAGACTCTGAGAACACAATGTCTCCTGAGTCAACAGTCTTAGAATCTTTAAACTCAGAGTTCATTGTCTCAGGTTTAATGTGAGAAAACTTGGTCACATGGACGACCTCCACATGGCTGCCAGCGGAAATATTGCCTAGGGGTACGTTTCCAGTGTCACGATCAGTAACACATACAATGTTATTCGTCATGTCACAGAAAACCAAAGTAGACTGCACTTCAAACTCAGCCTTGGGATCATTAGCTTCATGGGGCGTGGCTGAGGGAGCAACACCTGAAACAGAACTTTGTCCTTTTAAGCCATTAACGTGGCTTCTGCTGCCCTTGGCTGCCCTCGCTGTGGAGCTAAACACAGTTTCCTTATCTCTCACAGCATCCAGAACACAGTCCAGGTTATCCATAGACCCTCTAGCATGAGTCATGACTGTCTCAGGCCGAGCATGTTCTGACACACAATACACCTTCTTGGCTAACGTGCCCATGTACTCACTGTTTATCAGTTCGCCACCTGGTCTCAGGTCCTGGACTGAATTACTCCTGGCAGAGGTGGAAACAGGTGCCCTGCCCTCACGGAATGGAGGAGGGTTAATTTCTGGGTCTAAGTTCCCATGCCTAGAATTCACAGTGGCGTCCTCACCAACTAGAGTGGGTTCATGGTCACAATTCTCAGACGCATTCAACTGGGAGTCAAAAGGCTCAGTTATATAAGCCACACAGGAAACAGTCTCTGGTTTCTCTAAATCATTAACATGGTATCGAATTTCCTTATCTGCTCCCTCAGAACAGGTAGACACAGCCCTGCCATCCTCGCTACATGACACTGGCAGGGTTTCTGTTGGCGCTTGTACGGCCACATGAAGAGCTTCTACATCACAATTCCTGGAAACCCCACTTAATGGGTCACGCTCAGTTTTGCTCACATTTCCAGCAACAATAATGCCCCCAGACTCATCATCAGTGATTGAGTGGTGGTTAACACAGGTCACACATGGAAACGCTGAACATTCATGTTGAGACACTCTACAACCCTTGGGGGGCCTCTCTAGCTGTTCAATTTCAGTCTTGCTGCTCGTAGTATTACTATCAGCTGGTCCATTTACAGTCTCTTTAGTCTTGGCCGGTAAAACAGATATTTGCACGGACTCTGGCTCTTTGATACGATCGCCTCTCTTATGGCTGAGCCCGCAAGGCAGCAGTTCAGCAGTGGGCATGATCTCGCCCATGGAAAAGACACGTGGAGCAAAAGCACAGTCACTCACCTCCATTTCGGAAGGGGCACGAGATGAAACGAGACCCTCCCCAACCGCCAGCTGCCGCGCGGCGCCACGGTGACGTCGCCGTCGCCTCTTCCCTGAAGGCGACGCGGTGACGGAAGCTCCGGTTGCAGGGGAAGTGAAAGGGGGCAGGCCCTGGCAGCTCCGCGGGCCCCCAAGAGCGAGGCGCGTTCCCCGAAAGACTTGCTCACAGTCGGGGGTCAGCCACGGCTTCCACCGGAGCTTCTCCTCCAGCTCCGCGAGAACCACCTGCTCCCGTTCAGCGATGTCCTGGGCAGTGATTTGTGGGGACATCTCCTCAGAGCCGAAAATCACTGCTGACACGGACTCGGAGGCGGCTTCGGCCAGCGGTTCCGGCCCAGGCGACTGCTCTGACGACACCCCGGACTCTGGCTGCGCTGACGTGCGGCGGCGACGAAGGCGCCGCTTCCTCCTAGCAGCGGCTGTTGACACAACATTGATAGCTGTGACGGCTGGCTCCTCATCCTCCGACCACATCCGTGCCAGAAAGGAGGCTGGAGAAGCGAAGTCCGAACGAAACGACGAGGGTGAGCGGCTCGTGTACGAAGGAATGGATGGTAGCGACCCCAGGTCTCAGTGAGCCAACTTTAATCACCCCGGAGCCGCAAGATGGTGGAGGCGGTGATGGGGAAGTTGCGTGACAGCGGAACGGTGGTGACGCGGCCCGTGCGCTGGGCGCCTGCTCCTGAGGACGGGGTTGGAGGATGGTGCGGAGGTAATCAGAAATCAGGGGGGGTAGCGCCTCCCACAGCCAGGGGAACACGGTTACGCTCACCCGCAATGGGTGAAGCAACTCCTCCGTATCCTCCTCCCCGGAACGCTGCATCCACTGACAGCATAGCGCTTCCACTGTCTGAACGACCTCCCTTCTCTGTGTCGCTGGGTCCATACTGGTCGCGTCGTACTGTCACGGACCGCCGGGGCAGACCGTGTGGAGTGAGTGGAGGACCCAAGAGCAAACAGAGGTGAGGACACAAAACCGGACTTAACAGAAGGCGAGCCTTTATTTAGGGCCGAAAACATAAGGAACAAGGCAGCAAAGGAACTGAGGGAAAACCTGAACATAGACTGGGAAAACTATGGCTAAACAAGGTACAAACTAGGACTAGTTGAGGCTGGGGAACTATGACAAGGGGTAGGGGAGATAACACAGACGACGCGACACAGACTACATGAAACACAGAGACTAAATACACAAGAGGGATGATCAGGGGAAGTGGCCACACATGGGAACACAGCTGACACAGATAAACATAACAAGACATGGCAGGAGTAAACAACACTGACGGGAGACTGTCAAAGTAAAACAGGAAGTACACAGAGGTGCAAACAGGAGGAGAGAGAGAGAGCACGGGCATAGTGGGCTGGGGAAACATGGAATAAAACATAAGGAGAGACGAGGGCTCACAGATACACAGAGGGGCACACAGGGGGCAAAAGCCACGAATGGAAAACACTAAGGGAACAACACAAGAGGGCAACTCAGAAAACATGGCCTAAAATAAGGAACGAAATACAAAAATACAAAGAACTAAGAATACTGGGCCCACATGGCCCAGGACCATGACAGAGAGAGAGAGAGAGAGGGAGAGAGAGAGAGCTGTGCATCGCGGTGGAAGCAAAACAGTAAAAGTCAGAGTGAATTCATGACGATGTTTATGTGAAGCGTTTGGATCTTCTTCTGCTGCTGGTTCGGTCAATATTGTTTGGAGAGAGATCAAACTAACAGCTTTAGAATCGGCTCATAAAGGGCGTGAACACAAAGCGCGGACCCGCCGACAGATCAGAATCAGCGAGCTGTCGGCTTTCAGCCCCGACTGTGAGAAAGGCGACATCTCACTGATTCTGATCCGCGGGTCGCGCTGTGTGTTTAAGTCTATGTGCAGAATCCGTGTACCTGCTCTCATTTACTGTCTTAACTGTTTGGTGGTTCTTGAAATTTTGTGAGATGTCACCAGAGATTCTGGCATTTCGGGCAAAATAAATTTATATTAAAAAAATCGATTCAGGATTTTAATGAATCGATTTTACGTTATCCAAGCCAGAATCGATTTTAATCGATGAATCGATTATAAAAACCCACCCCTACTTTCTAGCAGTTATATATGATTGTCAACCAAGCAATTTTTATACCAGTCTACTCAGTTAAATACCCACTGTTCCACAAAAATATAATTAAGGCTGTGTAGATTAGGTTAATAGATAAGGTCTAGGGATCCCAAACTTAAGTGTCAAAAACAAGAGTTGTGGTCTGTCACTTATTTTAACAAAGCCTTGTTGCCTAATCATACAGCCTTTTTCTCAGAGTTGTTTTAGTTTCAGTTCATCAAACTGGTTTACCTTGCATGAATTATGCTGCTGTTTACATAATAACACTTCTCAAGTCTTTTGCCATTTGCATACATACACCCACACACATAGACATGAGTGCATTCATATTTATTCCAAAGGAAGGGCACATATGATTTCTTAAAGAATTTAGGTGTCCCCAGTTAGTTCCTGGTCTCATGTAAGGACTCCATGCTGGAATGGAGCTGCCATTACTCCTTGTGCTGCTTTGCAGCTTGAATGGCCTTGCAGCTCATCTTAGGTCTTCAGAAGAGTAGAACAAGGACAATCTTCAGAATATATTCAGGACTGCCACAGACGGTGGGGAAATATGAGATTGGTATGGCTGAGGCTAGCTGGTTAGCAGAAAATTAACATTCAAAATAAGATTAAGGCATTTCTTTTGTTACATGGCTATGGTTGATCTCATCTCTACGACAGGTAATTAAAAATCAACTTTAAACTTTTTTCTAGCTTTAAAGTATATTTTAGTTGATGTTAATATGCCTTTGTGGCCCACCCAAGACTCTATATGGGAAAAATAGTAACACTCATACACAAACTTCTTTCATCACTCTTGTGCCCCTCTCTCTTTACATCCTGGTCACTCTAACCAAAATATTGACGTTCATTAGTCAGCTCCATGTCAAAGGAAGCTAAAGGATTAGATTCAGATGGTGGAGGGGAAGCCAAAGGGCAGCTAATGAAATCTGGGCCACAGAACTGGGGCTGAGGGATCTGAGGGAGTAAACTGTGGTGAGCAGGACACACAATGCTTATGCATGATGATTCTCTCTCTGTCTCTCTCTCTCACACACACACCCATATATTTAAAGAATCCGCAGACATACATGCAGGCTGACTCATTCAAATACCCACATAAAAATATCAGTATACAATATGCATATGGACCTACACATGCATAAGGCATGTAGAGACGGATGTGTTAACACACACACAAATTCACACAGACGGGATGAGGCAGAAGACCACAAGGCTCAGCATTGAGGTTAGGCTTCGTTTCATCTCTGTCTGAGGCCTAAATCTCCTCAGACAGGGGCCTCGCTTTGACACATACCCCCAGCAGCCAAGCTCCCACCCTGGCATGTGTGAAGTGCTGAAGAAGTGGTTGACTATGGGTTTTTTTATGCATTTAAGATTTTTTCCCATCCTGTTTTTATCTTCCGTGCTCTAATAAAAGGGTTATTTTTTTCCTTTAGGTATTTCAACTGCATGTCTCTGGAGTATTTCATTGTGTGGCTTTGTGCATTTGTAAGGAGCTGTAGGGGCTGCATGTGTGCATATCTTGATGTAAAATGTATGTCTAGCGTTTCTCTGTCATTGTGCTTCTGTGTCTCTCTTTTGCCCCTTAACACACAGCAGGATATTGAACTGTGAGCTGGCTTAGAGAGAACACAAACTGATATTCATCTGGGATAAATATAGAAACCAGACACTTACTTAGGCCTGAAACTATGAGAGTTTACAAGAGCAAGAAAGGTTTGAAGCAGATGTTCTTTGGTTCGATGTACGATAACACTGTGCTCTTTTTTCACAGCTTAATAACGTGACTTTGTTTTTTGCATTTTTTTTTAATAATCAGTTCAAAGATTCTATAATTATTATCACTATTATGAATGTTTTGTTTGGGTTGCATTCTAACTTATTATTTTGTGCAATCAGAAAAAGGTACACTTTACAATAATTAGTCGAATAACTCCATTCAAAGAATTTACAAATTTAAAATTCAGGAAAATAATCCCATAGAACTCACCGGGACCAATTTAGTTACTGTGAAATGTTATTTGACAGAAGTCAAAGTTTGGGCATTTAAAGCCTAAAGTATGTGAATAGTCATATGCTATGCGAGGTAAATGAGAAACTATGTCTTTTAATTTTGGAATTAAGTACCCTATTGCTGATAAAGAACAGGAACAGGAAATCGACTTTGGTTTTAACAAAGGCCTAGATAACACATTTGTAGATGGAGGGTCGAGAAAGCTAACAAATTTAAAGTAAAATATGATCATTCTGATCCGATCAGAATGATCATATTTTACTTTAAAAAAGGTTTCAAAGGTAAATATAAGCTTTTTGTCCAAACTCTGTAATTTAAGCAGTATGTAAGCAATGCACATTTTCCAGCAAAACCCAAGCTACACAAGCAGCATATAAGAACGTGTTGAAAAGAAAGCTTATCAGAAAATAAAAGCAAAGTACTCGCTGTTTCTACATCACATTAGTTATCAACGTCTGATAACATGATGAAAATGAATTATGCAGTGATTGCTTTGCTATTTAAATTATGTTAATGCAATCATCCTTATCCAATTACTATGTTTGTGACATCGATGTACCCTTATTTATCCAACATTATGCCACTAATAGTTATTGCATATGCATTGAGTATTTTATATTCAAAGATGATTCCTCCAGCTATTGTACACATTATTTTACTGTATGTCCTCAGACTGAAACTTGAAGTGTTGACAGTGTGATAGGCCAAGCATTCCTCCTATTCTTTGCTTTTTCTTTTTTTTTCTTTCAAATTGTAATTTTAATTGTAATAAGGATTAAAGAGTGTTATGGATAATTGAAACTGACAAACAGAGCATGTTGCCAGCCACACACACTGGACTAATCTTCTTCTTTATTTTGTTTCAACTTCAGTGAGCCCTCTTCCTGTTGGCATGTTAAACATTTAGAGCTAATAAAACATGTAGTGGTGGCAGGTATGGGGATTATATAATTCATCCTTTTTAAACTTGTGGTTCAAAACAAGACTTTTTTTTTTAGTTCTATCATGCAAGGTGGGATTAATTGGAAATGAAAAGTATATTGTGAATAAATACACCAACAATTTGATTAATTAGAGTCACAAGCTCGTACTTACACTTTCTACAAATCTGTGTTTCGTTTAGGAGAATCATTTTGTATATTACCCCTGTTGGCATATAACATTCTGTCTTTATTCTATGTCATTTGTTGAGCTTTATGCGCACTTTGAAACTAACAAAACAAACTGTGGTTCTTGTTGGTTTTTTGGGGGTTTTTTGCTGTTTTTTTTGTTTTTTAAATTTTTGATTTTCATCATAGCAGTCTTATATCCATAGACTTCTAACTACTCTAGGTTTTCCACCTCATGGGTTTGCTTATTAAAGATCTAATGTTCATGTGTGTTTAATAGTTCTTTACCACTGGTGTGTTTTACATTTTTGTAACCAGCTGTGAGATCAGTTATCAAATGAAGACAATCAGTTCATGAAGTTCTTCTTATGTAATTATTACATTTTTTAGATGTGCTGTTATGTTATTTGTTGCACACTTTTTTATTAGTTTATTCAAATGTATATTTTAGATTTACAATCTGTAACAAAATTGATCTCACAAAACTTGTTTTGTCAAATCTTAGATGAAAATTAACAACTTCATCAGGAAATTGTTTATTTGCCATTACTGCTGATGTTGTAGGATGAGTCAAAATGATGTTAACAATCATAAGTAGGTAAAGTTAATATGTTATTAACAGCTATCTATATTTAAATGTATTTAGTAACACTACAGGAAAATTACAATAGTAGGTATGTGGTATCGGGGTCTCTCTACCCTCTATTGAGGACATCTACACCACACGCTGCATTCGCAAAGCCACCAGCATTGTGGCTGATCGGACACACCCCTCTCACACACTCTTTACACTCCTGCCATCTGGAAAAAGGTACCGAAGCATTCGGGCACGCACATCCAGACTGTGCAACAGCTTTTTTCCACAAGCCATCCGTCTCCTCAGCAAAAAGGGACTGACTGATAAACACGCACACACACACATACACTAACATTATCACTCAGCTTAACTCAAATACCTCAAAACATTGAGACTGGACTGACTAACCAACACAAAGCGCAAACACACTGACCTACACCACCAAACCATCGCACACACCAACCTGTAAATGCTCTTTTGCACAATATTATTACTAGATATATTATATATTATTTTTTTTTTTGCACTAACTTGTCTTGTAGCACCTTGGTTCCTGGAGGAACGTTGTTTCGCCTCACTGTGTATTTTTAAACTGTATATGGTTGAAGTGACAATAAAGTTGAACTTGAACTTGAACTTGGCATGCTCATTATTTTAAGGCTCCACGTATAACGTTGGTAAAGTGATTCAACTGACATAAATATTTTACTTCATAATGATAGTAGCTCTATTCCAGCTGTAATTTGCCTCTAAGGATTCATAGCCAAAGATTTTGGAAAAAAAATTTAATCAAATACAGGATGACTTTTTTTTCGCAGCAACTATCTTGGTAATCAAGCAGATTATTGTATACAAAAATACTTGAATAGTAGTCAGATGAAAGCTTCAGCATTTCTGTCACTCAGATCAAGCTTGACTTAAGCACAAATGTCTTTTGCAAAGTCATCTGCCCATGTTTCTTCCTATTTTAAAAGGGACATCATAGAGTTGATACACTGTCATGTGGCATTAATTTTTTCATGCTTCACCTTACTGATATGCTTATGACTGTGCTAAATTGCTGGCAATTTTCAAACATTGATGTGATCCATTTGACTGGTGCTGTTGGAAGAGAAACAACTTGATTGCATGTAAATCCTCTTTGTTATGAACCTTACTGATGACATTTGAATTGGAATCAAATCACGCTGGATATAAAGATGGTTTCAAAAAGGCACAGAGTGAAGGCAATCAAAAACTATACTTAATCCAGTTAGCATGAGGCTGGTGTAAAATTAGCAGTGCTACTGCATGTGGCCTTTTGAACATGTCAGCATTGATCATTAGAAAAATTCTCCACAGTTGATCGGAGTAGGCACAAGGCCCCAATGAAAACAGTAAGAATAAATGGCATTACTGGAATAACAATAGTATCGTTTAGTATATGTATTTAGTATAAGTGCACATGAGATGTTGACTGAACTCTTAGTAAAACTGTATGATGTTGAATTGTTAAAATTATATTTGTATAAGATTGGCAAGAGACTTAAAATCTGCAGTTTAAGAATAAGAATGAAATCAGAATTGGCATTAAAATGTTGTTATTATAGAGTACTTCGAAAGGGCACTATTCAGGATTCTTTTAATAGGAACTCTTTGTTGCTTATTTTACTATAAAGGCAGAAAAAAATGATCACACAAATTTTTAATTTTAAAGGTACTTTTGTTCTGTTATCTGTGATAATTATTGAGTTTGTCAGTAATCTACCATTAAAATAATTGAACACATAAAAGCATTAGGAGAGCATAACTGACACCTCCAACCTTTTATGTTTTTACAATATTGCCATCAGAAAAGACACGGAATGTATCCCTTTTGTCAGAAGACAGAGTGAAAAGGACGCAAAATGAGGGCAAAAAGAGAGAGAGAAATTTAAATACAAAGGTGGGAAAGTAACAACAAGGAGGGAAGGAGAGGGCGATGAAGAAAAGGCTGAGGAGCACAGATAAAGAAAAAAAACAGGGTAAGGAAAAAATGACAGGAATGCAAAGTAGAAGACGGTGACTGAGCGTGAAAAGACAGATTAACCTAGAAAATCATATATTTTGAATGAGTCAAGGAATAATGAAGAGACACATTAAATGTATTTATTAAAAAGGTAAGTAGTAGGTGACATTATTAATGCTACTTTTGGTTGTGCAAAAACAGGTTTATTAGAACTGTGGTTACTTCTGTAAGACTATAATATTTTTGTTTGACAAATATAACCTGAGACAGAGAGAGTACTGTAGACACATAGAAATGTTTTTTTTTTATTAAACTTACATATACCTAAACTTATAAACTTATATACAAATACCTCACTATATATAAAACTGTATTATTACCAAATTGTACATTTTGCTTAAAATTAATAGTAATTACTCTGCAGAAAAAAGTATCCCTAGAATTGCTTTTGATGCCCCCATTAATAGATTTTAAAAATAAAAAGTACTAATGACCAATATTAAAAAAAAACTTGACCTCTGTAGGTCTAGTTTGCCGAGATTTGAACTTGTATTCCCGAATTTGGTGTCTACATCACCCAACTGCCCACCTGCCCGCCTGGCAGTGACAACACCCCATCAGCCTTTTACAGCTGAGGTAAAAATGAAAACCACATATTAGCAAAACAGCTGGTTAAGCAAATGATTTCTCATACACCCACACCTGCTCAACTTGCTTGTTCTATTATACCAGATATGATGGAAACTAATGTCCCTTCTCTATCATAAAGGCGTTCCTTGCAGAGTTGCTAAAATGAGAGCCTTATGGGACAAAATGCAAGGAGACAGATTGCTTGCTTCATGGAAAACCACTGATCACTCATACTAGATCTATAGATAGATAGATAGATAGATAGATAGATAGATAGATAGATAGATAGATAGATAGATAGATAGATAGATAGATAGACTGTATCTACTCTGTATATATTATATATCCTTTTCACTGGATTGTGTCAGTGGTCTAACTTAAGTCGATAAGAAGATGTGGACAGATATTTAACACTGTGACACCAGCATAGCCTGCAGTGATATCATTGCTAAAGAGTTCTGATTTTGGGAAAGCAAACAATCCAACAGGCAACTCGAACCATACGCTGCATGGCAAACAATGACATTTTGTGGTCATCTTATCAGAGCAAATAAATATTGGCTTAGCACTGATGGAGGATTGTTGGCCAGATGCTGCTTCTGATTCCAGGAATCAAGTGCTGCAGGGCCCAAAGGCATATTGTTGCTGTTCCGCCAATAAGGAGGAATCCATCTCCCTGACCTCAACTAACTGATAAACACTGAATATTAATCATTCAATTTCTTGCTTTTTCTCTCATACAAACACATACTCACACCATCATCAATATATCTTCCTGTCTCACCAAAGAAAATCCTACTGCACCTGTACACTCAGCCTAATCTTTGTACATGTTTTTTGTATCACACGCAGTCATAAAAGTAAGGCACATAAACAATCCCTGCACATTCTTGAGTAAGAACAAGATACTGAAACAAAACATGGGATTTTCTTTCTTTCTTTCAAGAAGTAACATTTATTTGAAGATGTCTTATATTACATGCTGACTTTGCCAGCCACAAAGTCCTATTACATGATTCAAGCTAGTTCAAAAACCATATTAAATTGCTAATGTGATTCCTAGCCATGACAAACAAGGAACACAATAAAAGCAGTAGATATGACCACATTAAGTTACACAGACAGAGCTTCAGGCTTGCTCTGGTACCAGTTCATTAATGTGCTGCTCAGGCTAAGTAAAAAGGATTTTTGGTTTACCTACACTGTTGTCACTGTACCAATGGGGGAGGCAGGCATCAGTTTCCTTAGTTTAAAAGCACTAATAATTGATGGTATACCACCAGGTCAGCTCCAAGCACCAGATAGACAGTTATCAATTTGTGTAGAAAATCCATGGTTAACATTTAAATTTGTTGCTAGATCCACGGTAAAAAATTTAAATATCAGTCTCATAAGCTGGTTGTTATTTGTGTTTTCTGTGTGGCTGCATTTTTCCTCTGATTCATGTGCCACTTCCTGTGTGTGCGTGTGTGTGTGTGTGTGTGTGTGTTAAGCTATTAGTGAATAATAGGGATGGGTATCGTTTAGGTTTTATCCGATACCGGTGCCAAATCGGTACTTTTGAAACGGTGCCGGTGCTCAAACGGTGCTCAAACCGGTGCTTAAAGAATGGAGAACACAAAATTGGTCCAAAAACCTCTCATGTTCAGCTGGTTTTTTGTAAAAAGATAACAATGTTAGCCTTTTCTGCAGCTATGGGGCATATATGGTATCACTCTTGGCTGGAAGCAGTGCTTAAACAAGGAAAAAACACAAACTTTGTCCTAAACCTCTCATGTTTAACTGTTTTCCACTTTTTCTTTTAGCCTTTTTGGCCAGGGTGAAGGGAGTATCTGCCATCAAACAAGAAGACAGCCGCATGTAACTATGATGATGTTTGCTAGTTCACCTTACCTGCACTAATGTAATAACGTGGTTAGCCTACTCAACTAAATTACACACGAACAACATCAAGCTACTCACACAGAGAAGAACGGCTTCTGCTGCCATCATAATCCGTCATCATCCTGCAACACTGGCAGGGCTAGGGGCCAGGACTCTATTCTTCGTGTTTTTGGGGATGTTGCTAACTCCGGGTCTGATAACAGGCACCACACCCACAGTAGATGCGCTCGGTGTGAGGTCTCACAGCAAGCTACTGTATCAAATATGGCGCATTTCTCAGCTTTTAAAAAAAAAAACGCTATGCGTCGCCAGGTGTTTCATCGGATTCTTGGTGTTACCTCCTTTGACAGTATCACAGTATCAGCTTAAAGCACTTGTTGCAGGCTGCTGAGTTTGCATATTTTGCTGTGAAGTACAGCCAGACTTTTGACCGCTTCGCCTTGGGCATTTTTAATCTGTAGCTCTGCTCTAAAAGAACGTACGTACCTGGACCCGCCTACTATCCTCGGAAACGTAAAATGATTGGCTAGAAGTGTATCACAGCTCAGGAAAAAAAAAGCACCGAAATAAAGCACCGAAATGTGCGCTGCTTTTCGGTCTGGTTACTACCGTTTATGTCAGAACCGGTGCCATCATGGCACCGGACACCGGTACCCATCCCTAGTGAATAATTGTCTAGCAAGAAGAGAAGTCATTTTTAAGGGTTTTTTTTTTTAATTTAAATTAAATTGTTGTTTAATACCAACTTCCTGCCATCAGAACGTCCTGAGCTAACATAATACCCTATAATACCACACTATCCACATTATTAAGAAACAAATTCATATTACATTTGTGCATTCTGTCACATGGATGTATAGTTTCATTCATTCCTATTCTAAATCAGGTGCAAGCCAAACCAGTTAAAAACAAACAAACAAACAAAAAGCAGTAAACCAAACCAGTAAATAGCATTCTTTAAGGTATTCTTTAAGAAATGTAAACCAGAGGTTTTAAGAACTTCTGGTTTACATTTGGACTTGTGCTAGCAGTCGATTTGTAGGACTACACTTTTGTGCAGGTTTCTGCCATATTCTTCCTTCAAACAAAAACCTTTTAATAGGAATATTTTTAGGTAATTATTTCCATGTATTTTTTTACGCACATTCACAGTGCTTTCATTAACATGATAATATTCAATGAGATACCGAGCCCGAGGCAGAGTTTGGCATCTGCTGAGAATTAAAGCGTTACAAAGAAATGACTGAATCCGTTTTGCTTAAAACATTCATTTTACTTTGTTATCTCTGGGTAGGATTAGTGCATGGAAGAGAATAAACTCATGACCTGTATTTCACGTTATTGAATTTCAGAGGGAAAATTTCTTCATAATAGTCCCAGGGACATTATTCAGCATACTCTGTGAATAAGAATTATCCATTTAATTTTGGTATAAACCTTTTATAGTGACATTTGTGGAAAAAGGGTAAGATTAGCATTCAGCTGAAATCTATCATTTTTGACAAAGAAGGGATGGGTATGCTTTATTCTGCTTAACATTGTTTGGAAGTTACTAGATGATCACATGTCAAGTAGTCAATTAGTATTCTATAGTATTAGTGTTGGTGGGGAGGATGTCCTTATTGATCACTGGACCTGACCAAATAGTTTTCCTATTGTTTGTAATGATCCTGTTGAGGTTCCTTTGACTTCTTTTTAGGTCGAAGTGGACCCTAACAGGCTTGTGGACATGGAAACTAATCTGGGCCTAAAACATCACTCGCACAGGCCTAGAGACCAGTCTGTGACCATCTGGCAACGACAGGTACTAGAGAAAGTTGGTAGCCAGCTGTTACTGGAAGATGCTAGCAGTCACTATGAAATTAATTGGCTAAGCCCCATTCACTCATGCCTAGAGACAAGTCATTGACACTCTTGTAAACACCAGTCACAAGCAGCTTGTTGTAGAGTTGTTAATGGTGAAATGGTAGAGACATAGAACTCTAATGAACCAGCATACTGAGACATTTTAAACAATGTCATGCTCCCAACTTGTGGGAACAGTTTGGGGATGGCCCCTTCCTGTTCCAACATGACTGTGCACCAGTACACAAAGAAAGACCCATAAGGACATGGGTGAGTGAGTTTGGTGTGGAATAACTTGACTGACCTGCAAAGAGTCCTTACATCAACCCAATAGAACACCTCTGGGATGAATGAGAACAGAGACAGTTAGCCAAGGCCTTCTAGCCCAGCATCAGTGTCTGACCTAACAAATGTACTTCTAGAAGAAGTGTCAAAAATTCTCAACTAAACAAAAGTTAACTTACTTTTTCTGCTAGGTTTATATATGGGTCTGTTTCCTTAAGGTTCAAACATAGCACAGAGAAAAGAAAAGAAATAAAAGAAATAAAAGAAGAAGATGGTTACTGTCAAAGGTGGGAGACTAGTGGGCATATTTCGTCCCTGTAAGTAGTCAGGAGGTTGATGATCCATACCTTATCTTGACTTTAACCAAATAAATTCTGACTGTGATTTTCCACGGGAAATGTGGAAAGTAACATTTAACCTGATTTGCAGTCCCAAATATAACACAAGTGTGGCTGATATTTAGAAATGTGCCTGCAGAGACTATCTGGCCTAGTTGCTCTAAATGGACCCTGACATTGGAAACTTTTATTTGATTCCTTGCATCAGTCTTTGAATCACAGAGTGGAGCTGTGAATGCATCCAATATTGAGTATGAGTTAAAGCATTTGTCTGTCAGGTGAAGCTTATCATGATATGTTGATGTTCACTGTTGAAATCAGACACTCCATGGGCTTTTCCTCTAGGCAAAATTGTGTTGGGGATCAAAAGAACAGAAGTCACACATAAGAGTAATTCAACTTAAGTATGAATGTTTTTACTTCTTATCCATTTCTTTATTTTTCCCATCACCCTGTTCAGTCTTTATATACAACTATAGAAACTTTTCATTCACAAAATTGAAATCCGAATTACTTTTTGTTACCTAACTTTGAACACGACTGATTGACATTTAGTAGATAAGTAAACAAAGTCATCCAGTTGCATTATTCCAAGGAAAAGCTTGGTGAAGCATTTCTGAAAGTATAGATGCTGGGAATTGGGATGTAGACCCCCTAGTCAATCCTTATTTCCACTTCAAGTACCAGCTGCAAAGCATCTGACAACCAAAGTCGAAAGAACTATCTTCAGCGACAAAAAGAACAAAGAGTTCAGCAGCAGATGGTGTGGACCCCAGAGACGTATGGCCTCCAGAAAGGCCCAATTTTTTTAATGCCATCAAGTCAATCTGAGATTATATGAAGAGACAAAAGCAAATGAAACAGTCTAACACCACAGAAGAATGAAGTTACCCTTAATGGCACCTCTATGCACAGATTTTGTTTGTTTGTTTGTTTTTTTTAATTTTGTTTACAGCCAGGGAAGTTTGTTGTTTTTGCTGCTGAAATGCAAAATGTAATATTTGAGGGTGGCAATACCTGCAGAGATTTATAATAAATCATTTCTATTAAACAACAAAAAAGTCTTTGGAAAGAAGATTGTCTTCATCTTTTTAAAGTGAGCATCAGATATGAAGCTCTTGTTACATATAATGAATTGCACACAGAGATTACCATTAGTAAAACCAGTCCATGTAGTACTGTAGACCAGCGGTCCCCAACCCCCGGGCCTCGGACCGGTCCAGTACCGGGCCGCGAGAGTTGAGGCTCAGGTGTGAAATGTATGGTTTTCAGGGTTTTTATCGGTTTTTAGCGTTATTTTGTTATCATTTTTATCATTAACTTGGTGGGTCTTTTCATGTGAGTTATGAATAAATCTTCTTTTTTTCGGTACCGGTACTAGTTTTATTTTGTTGTATTTAACAAAATACAACAAATACGTGACACCTTAAAGGCCAGTCCGTGAAAATATTGTCGGGCATAAACCGGTCTGTGGCGCAAAAAAGGTTGGGGACCGCTGCTGTAGACATCTGGTACTGTTTGGTGGATATTTAATACTGTAGCACCAATGTTGAAGTCTACTTTCCAATGTCTTACAGCTTCCAGAGCTATTCATTTCTTCCTTTCTATATGTTGCTGCTTCTTTCATAGATCCCATCCCATTATATTATCACCTGTTTACTCACTTGTACGTGTTTGTTTAATTTCAGTCACAGTTCATTTATTTCATAAGATGCACAAATTGTCAGTTGCTGGTTGTTGAACTAAAAATGGCCACCTGAATTATTCGAACATATCCCCCACACCCTATTATGGGGTCACGGTTCAATACAATTTTGAGTGATTAGAAAAATAAATAAATTGATATAATAATTAAATTTATCTTCAAAAGCATAATTTTTAAAAAATGTCAAAAATAAGGCTTTGGATGATCATCGGGCATTCAACTGTTTAGCCAGATTTTTAAAAATATTTTAAAGTAGTTAATATTGAGCTTCTAGCTACAGTGTTTCCCCCCCTGTTTGTTTGTTTTTGTATCTGTTTATAAATATATTTGTTTCCAGTGTGAAGTTTAGCATTTGTCCCTAGAAATAATTAGGGATTGGCTAACTTTTGGAGCCCACTTACAGTAACCATTTAGGGAGCTGTTTTTGATACTTCCACATTGGTTTCATTTTTCAGCCTGGAACATTGCTCCTTGTGGAATCACAGAAAATATTTATTTCAGTCAAAGGTTCTCAAGAACAGAAGTTTGCCACTTGAAGTCGAACATTAAAGATAAATCCTTTCAGGAACTCACTGGATATCTGGTGGTATATCTGCAGTCTGAATACTGTACTACCTGCATTTTTAAAGAGAATAATCTATCGCCTTCCAAAGTCATACCGTCACATGAAAGGTTTAAACTTTTAAAGTTATATTTGGCTTTTTGAGAATGCACTTCTTCGTAGCTACTATATTTCACTCAAAGCACTTCATCTGTTGTGTTTTCCATCGTTGTTCCTTAAGGTGTAGTAGCTGTGGTGCAGTTGAATCAGCCTCAGAACAGAAGGTCAGCTTTAAAAGGTTTCCATTACTGAAAAGGTCAGTGCTTCCAGGTGTGAAGAAACCACCAAGACTTCAGGAAAAGAAAAGTTAGAGTCACTTGGAAAAACAACTATATAGCTATATATATGTATATATATTTATATATAATATGTGAAATTAAAAAAGAAAATAGTGTATGGAAATTTTTGTACAAAGTGCATCAAAACAATATTCATACGTATTTGATACACATATGTATGGACATATATATCTGTGTCTGTGTGGGCGTGCACATGCTGTGTGTGAGGGCTTTTCCCAACATTACCCTGAGTGGTGGCTAGGGGGTGCACTGTGGACACGGTGTGTGTATGGGCAGAGGGAGCGAGAGAGAGAGAGAGAGAGCGTGTGTATCTCAGTAATGTATTCCTGCCTGTGCCTGGGCTGGTCACATGGGGAGAGCAGCCTGTTTAAAACAGCCTCGGCTCGCTCAGTCAGAGCAGTGCGAGACACAGAGACAGACGCACCCGTTCTCTCTCGTCCTCTCTTCACGCACGCGCGCGCGCGCACACACACATGCTCACGCACGCAGACGGCAACTTTCCTCTAGTGGACTGACACCACACACTCGCCAGGATAGACACACTCCCCTTACTACAGTGGAGAAGAGGATAACGATTGACAGCTCTGAAAAAAAAGAAATACAGAAAAAGAAAAAGGTTCCCAGTGAGTAACCAATTTTGATTGTCATATGTTATTCACATTTGCGGACTTTGCTCTTCTTCAGCGTTGTCTGACCGGGATGTGACAGTGACTGTGAAAGGGAGAGGGACTTGATAGAAGGTGCTTTGAGGGGGGGCAAGTAAATAAATAAGAACGGAAGAGCAGCCAGAAACGACAGAAGAGAGATGTGGTTCTAGTGCAACACTGGAATACCTCTCCATCAATCTCTCCCTCTGTCTGTGGGATCTAATGCTGTTAATTAGCAGCATGCACTTGGAATGAGAGGAATGCCATTGCGCGGAGCTGGAGTGGGGTTTGTTTCGGACTCTTGCGCTCTGTGTGTGTGTGAGTGTGTGTGTGTCATTTCTTTCTTTTTATTTCTTGCATGCCAGCTGCATTGTGATGGTCAGTCTACTGATGTTGAGCAGATTCTCTGCGACACACGCTGCTCTGGCTATGATTAATAGAAACCTATTGATATGCAGATGGAAGTAGATAGACCTGTCACTGCACTCCAGTGATATGAGTGATGTGTTGGGAGAAAGGGGACTGTTTTAAAGCCTCCCCTTCTTCGTATCGCCTCTGTCCCACTCTCTTTGTATCCCTCTGTCCCTCTCTGTCCTACTGCCCCCCCTCCATCTTTCATCCTCCCTTCTCACTTCCCTCCCGCTCATTTCTGTTGCAGCCGCTGATATTTCTTTGACACGCTCTCCCTGTTCACTGTCTTTTTCTGTCTCTGTTATTTCATTAACTTTTTCCTGTGTACACAGCTCCCTTGATTCATCTGTGTCGCTTCAGTTCTAAAAGGTCTTTCATTCAGCTCCTTGCTTTCTGTCTCATTTCTCTCCCCCACGCTGGTATATGCTGGCATACTTAGTAGACTCCTTAGTTGCGTAGAAAGAGAGAGGATCGCAGAGTTGTGAGGAGGGAAAGAGGGGAGGGAAAGTGAGAAGAAAGACAGAGGAATGAAGGCGAAAGTAGAAGGGGGGGCATTGAAAAGGCTGACACTGGCTTGGACAATTAGCCCAGGGAGTCTGTCCTGGGGTGCTATTCTGAGAGGGGCTTTGGCCCCTGAGCCCTGGGTGCTGGGTCACGGGATGCCTTGACCCTTCCAGTCGACAGCTAGGCATGGGAGCCATTATCACAACCTGATTGATTAGCACTGAGCGGAAATCCCTTTTCTCTTCACTCCTTGGGAGCAAAAGACCGAAGGTTTTTGTTCTTTTGCTGCTGCTGGTTTAGTATCTGCCTGTCTGAATGTTGAAAGCTCTGGCTTTTCTTTTTTTTTTTAAACTGCTGTCAGTTATGGAGGTCTGGTCTCTATGTATCGTCTGTCACTGGGCTTGTCTTCCTGCCTTTCTTTTTTCCTCTTCCACAACGTGTGTGTTTGTTTGTGAGTGTCAGTGTGCAGAAGTGGGTACGAAATATTTTTTTAATGACAAAAGAGACACACTTTGTTGAGGTGGCTTCTATATGCCATCTTCTCTGTACCAATTATGCTACCTCAGGAATTAATTCAAACCTTCCTTAACTTGTATGAGCTGTACACCTGAAATTGTTAGCAATATATTTAGGAGGCTGCCTGTATGGGGGGAAAAGGATGGCATGCAAGAGATAAAAAAGAGATGTGAAAGAAAATATGACAGAAGACAAAAGTGATGGGGGGACATACGTGGGCAGTTTGGGAAAAATGAGTTCTTCCTAGAATGTTTGAGTGCATTTCTCTTTTATCCTGTCATCATTTCCATCTCATTTCTTTGTTTTGATCTTCCCGGTCCCATCTCTAACTAACTTTTGCTAGTTTTGCTCCCCCCCCAATACCCCCTTTCTCAGACTGGGAGTTTAGTGGGGTGTTTAGCCCAGCTCACGGCTGATCAAAGCAGTATGTGTCTGACTGGGCTTAGCCCAGGCACTCCTAATGGAGCGCCGTTTTCATGCCTTGTTGGTGGTGGAGTAGGAGGGAGTGATAGGAGGTGGAGGGGGAATAGGAGGGTGTGCAAATAGAAAGGCTGATAGGGAAAAAAAATCAAGCAAGGAAAAGATAGGTAGATAGAGAGTGGGTCTAAATCAGAACAACCGTGAGAATGTGCTTCTGGTAGGAGGTGCTGTGGAGATGTCACTATGAGTTGGGTCACCCTTTCTTTGCAAAATCAATGATGAGCGGATAACAAGGATACCACAGTTCCTCAAATAACAGCAACAGCCAATGGCAGCTCTCCACAGGCTGTTCAGAAAGCCACATTTACAAACTATTTTGACGATCAGAGGAACATTACATTCTCTGGAAAGTCAGGGGCATGAGATGATCAACTAACACTTAATAACATGCTATTTATCATTAATGCTGACTGTATATTAGCAGAATGTGAAAAACTGGTCTTACCTTTTGATACTCCAAGAGATACTCCAAAAGTATGCTTTTTTAGTTTCAAGTTTCTAAAACTTTTCACCATGCCATTAAAATCGAATTGTTAGCTTAATATATGTTAGCCTAACTCTTGACAGCAAAGACAGAGCCAAGATACATGGGTTCTCATTGTGAGTGTTTTAGCAGCTGCTTGCTGATTTTGAGAATTTGCTTGGTTTTGCTATGTTTTTTTTTCTTTCAAGAATTCAGTAAGAAGTAAAATTGCAGTTTGCATAACCAGGTTTTGTGTATATTTGCCCTTGTTTCAAAGGGTGGTGACCACAATGTGGGCAAGGACATCACTGAATCTAAATAACAGAAGAATCTCTAAACTTATTTAACTGAAAATGATAGAATTTTAAAAACTAACAGAATATATAATAAAACTTACGGGTGCAGCACCCTCAGCACCCGTACTTCTGGCATTGTAAATAAGAACGTTACTGCCAAGCAGGCGAATGATATTGATTACCAAATAAAATAGACAAAAATAAAAGAAAAGCAAAGAATAAATGAAAGAGCCTTGCTGTCAACAACACAAAATGAAGTCATATGACAGAAAGCGGTAAAAAGAACCCAACCATATCTTTCCAATAAGCCTCTTTCCAGTCTTTAGTGGAAGGACCTATCACCAATGGGGCATACAGTTTAGGCCAGCACAGAATAGCTCCCACACATGGTTTGGTTTTAGGCTGGAAGCAACACCAGACAGGAAAAGGTCTATGTGTGCATCAACTTTTGAGTGTGTTTGTGCATATTTCTGTGTTTGTGTGTGTGAAAGAGAGAGGGAGAGAGCTATAGATAAGAAGAAGAGAAAAAGAGATGAAGAACTGGTTGTGTGTGCCTGAGTGCATAGTAAGCATCTGTGTGTCCGTCTCTATATGCCTGTATGCCAAGCACTAAACAGCCATGCTACACATAAACTATATATTGATTTTTAATAGACTGTAAAAACCTGTCTAGACATTCGGACATTGATTCTGAAATTGGAAGTTTTACTACTTCTGTCTCTATTAAGACATTTTTGGTGGAGGAATGGAATTTCTGAGCAGCAGAGGGGGAAAGCCTCTTTTATAACCTTGGAAAATAAGACAGAAAATGTTGCTTACATCTTACTGAGAAGTCCGTAGTGACCGACAAGAACACCGTGGTGTAATTTTAAAGTTGTTAAACTGAAAGGTTTAAATGTGTTTCTGTAATTATCACCTACAAGTGTGATTTACACACTTCTCAAACTGTCTTCCTCCCTTCACCACCCCGCCCCCCACCCAGCTCATCACCTCCCAAGTCCAGGTTTCTTCTGCAATCTATTCTTTTTTGTTTTGTTTTCGTTGCTCACACTCCCCTTTTATAGCGCCATTGTTCTCTTTTTTTTTTTGCTCCCCGCCTCTCCTGTCCAATCCCCACTTTGCAATGTCGATGTTTATATTTAACACAAAAGAAAGGTAAGATAAAACTAGGATAATATTTCCCCTAACATACTTACTGCCTGGATAAACATCCTCCGACAGATGTCCAAGCATGGGTCTGATCAGAGGAGGGCATGGGGGCCGTAATTCTCAGTGCTGTAATGTACACAAAGGCTACAAATTGGAAGCTGGTGTGGAGAGGGTTGGATGGAGAGCTGGGGAGGTACGGAGAGACAAAGACTTTCCTCATCATAAAAATCAAACATATTTCAAAAGAGGAAAAAAAACTTACTGTCCATTGTTAAAACAACTGTTGCTTTATATTTATGGTTGTTTGGCTGTTGTGCAATTAGTTAACCGAAGGATCATAATGTGCACCTGGTTCTTCTCTGGTGAGAAATCTGTTTGAAGATGTGAGATCAGCTTCAGTATGTGCAGTGTCATAATCACAAATCCATAATTGATAATTATCAAATTAATAGCGCAGAATTGGGTACTCCAAGAAGTAGTTTAAACATATTTACAATGAAAATTGTGCCCGTTGCTCATCTCACTTTCAGGATCAGAATTAATTAGCATACCATACAACTGTTATTTTTGAGCTTTCTCCACTAACAAAAATATCTGATCTAAATCTTTTAGTTTTCAATATTTAGATCTTCATCTGCTTGTGTAAATATAACACAAAATGATGGCGATAATTGCAATTAATAAGGGATTTGAAAGGATTTAGATTTAATAAGTGGATTTAATGCTGGATTCAGATTTGATGAAATGCTCTCAAGCACTAACCCAACAATGGAACTATAGTAGAATGGACAGCGAGAAATAAATATGAGGTTTTGGTAAGCATATTTGTGTGTACATGTACGCATCACAGACATTTTATACGCCGCTGTGAAACAAATGCAGGCGAGAGCTTTGAATGCAACAAGCCTCCCAACAGCCACACATTAAAAAGTCAGCGTTCTCTCTGGCAATGCACAGCTCCCACGCTTTTTCTGTCTACCCTCTCTCTCTTTAGTTAGATGTGCCACTTGCTGTGTGCTTTTATCTAACTGCACCTAAGGGTGTGAAAACATGACAAGATTTTGTTAAGATTTGGCCCCAATTAAGCCGCCTCACATGCATTTCAGAGATCTACATTTTACGACTGTTTCCTCTCTACACCCTGTGCACAAAGATCTGGCTCAGAGGGAGAGTCGGTGTGTAATTATTTTGGTAATCTGAAAAAGCTCCTGTACTTTCTTTGTACACTTTTAAAGTGTCAAGAACATGCAGATATTAAGCCTTTCTCTAATGCCATAAAAGACTGAATCAGGACCTTCAATTCTGAAAAAAAAGGTTGAATGTTTATTTAAAAGAAAGCCTTTTTTGTATGGGGTTGTGATAGCAAGCGCACAAACAGACAGACAAACTTTAAGTCTTTTTGCATGTGGCCCGGCATTTTTCTAAGCTTGAGCTTTTCAATGTTGGCTTTTTGTTCTATTTGTCAAGTTGCTTGTTTCTCTGTCTTTGAGAAACAGCCTTTTTATCTGTCAAGTTTTGTGTGTGCTAGTGGGTCAGTGTGTGTCACACTGTGCATATCTGCTTGGCTCGGCTGTATTTTTATCCTTAGACAGCTCTCTATTCAGCCCCTGTAGCATTCTTGCAGCCCAGGCAATGGGAGAGTTTGACTCCTAACTTTCTGATCAAAGCATATGAGGGATAAAAGGAGGGAAATCAAGAAAAAAAAGTTTATGAATATGCATCACTTGACACCCCCCCCCCCCACCACGAGCTCCCAGCTTTCTAGACACATACACACACTCAAACACAAACAAAAGCTGCCTCCTCCAGTAGGGGGCAAACACTTTGAGGTGGATTTGCACACAGCTTCTGAAGGCTATTCACATTCTGTTAGCATACCAGAGGAAAATGTGCTGTACCTGACAGCAGCCACACACTGTTATCTACACAGCCAAGTGCAATTTGTGTATTTTACTATATTTTTCAGGGCTTGTGTTTTAAATATTTAAACTGTTTTTTCAGATTTACTGCATTTTATATAAGTGCAACTTGAGAATAAACTGTTGGAGGTAATTTGCCTTAAGGCAACTGTATAATGTAGTACACTATGTATGCTGTATAGGAATACATGATGTGGGAGAATCATACTGGGGGCGGTGTATGCGTGCCGTGTGGTGCATCCACTAATCCCTCTGTATTGTGAGTTTAACTGCTCAGTTGTATTGACTAACTTGCTATCTTTATATTTTCCCTACGCACATGTCAGCCACATTATTTTCTTTTTCCATATGTAAGATATAAAATATAATCATAACTTTCTTGTGTTATCTTGCATTCACGGCACATAAAAGAATAGCTGGAAAATATCCTTTTTGCTTTGTGAAAATTCCCACTGTATTACAAGGTTAAAATCTGTTCATGCCAGGTGACTGAAAATGTTGTTTGTTTTAGCTCATTTGCACATGTTACATTGCTGTAGCTGGTACAGAGTATATAGCACCTATTTCACCTGTTAAACACTTTATTTTCAGCAAACAAATGGCTAATAATTAACTTG
This sequence comes from Maylandia zebra, assembly GCF_041146795.1. Taxonomy (NCBI): domain Eukaryota; kingdom Metazoa; phylum Chordata; class Actinopteri; order Cichliformes; family Cichlidae; genus Maylandia; species Maylandia zebra. The sequence goes on along the minus strand of NC_135173.1, from coordinate 39,617,059 downwards.
AAAAACAGACCTCCCCTGATTGTATTAGGTACCCCTAGCAGCTGAAGGAGGCACTTCAATATGAAGGATTCAGGCCAAATTTTCTTCAGAAATCAAAAGGATACGACTCTCCTTTGTTTCTGTATGTCTCACCACTATTTTGGCTGATGCAAGCTCGCACAAAGTGTGCAAGCACAAACTGTGTGCAGACATGAGCAACACAGCAGTCCACTTAAAGGCTGCATGTGTCATTAGCCACAATAGTGTTCTGAGGTTACACAGAGCTCCTATAAACAGATTGGGGATGCATTTATGATCAGTATAATGGGACATTAAAAGAGCATTAGACTACATACAGTCTAAAGTTTATTCTGGCTTACACGTGCACCATTCGTAGAAACGCTTTACTACTTTTTTAAATCCTGGACTTCATGTGAAAGAGGGCCATTGTCATCAGTTATCAGATGCAGAAACTCCTTCTAGAAGATAAGTTTGACTACTAAGTTATCATTTAACAGTAATAAATTTGAAGCTCATTATTCTTTGACATTGTGTTAGTTCTGTTAATTTCACAGCAAACCATATTATTTGTCAGATAATTGGTGTAAAAACAAAGAAGCTCCTTAAGACCTCAAACGTATAAGCATAATGAAGAGGTCCAAAATTCAGTGTGTTCAATGAGCAGCTCAGAGATTTAGGAGCCTGGTTAGACTCCTAGTGAACACAGACCCGTTCGATGTGTAGCTTACTTACATTCAACATTTAGATTGGACTGATAAGTAACTGCAGTGCTTTTGTGTAAAATGGCCATGACTCTTGTTTGTTGGCACTTTTTAATGTGTGGGTTTTACTGTTATTTATCCCCTGTGTTATAAAAAAAATAGATCACAATAAAAGCACCAACTGGCCAACTGAAAGAACTGGTAGTGAAAGGGAATTTGATCATTCTCCTGAAATAACCAATTTTAATCTTGAATGCACTTGAGCAAAGCTGTCAACTGAAGAAGTGAGACACAAACATCAGTTGGAAGTACTAATAGAGTAGGTTGTGGTCAAATCTTAAGGGGAAGATAAAGTGAAGAGAAGTAAATGGAAAAGTTGAGTTTAAGAAAAGGCAAAGATTTTCTCACCTGAGGCAGAATAGGGAAATTCAAGAGATGGCCAAGATTAAGCCTTGGGATAGCTACAAGTATGTCTTCTTGAGGGAAAGATAAAAAGAGTGAAGAGAACTGGAATGAAAAGTCAAGAGGTGAGGAGGAGGCTAACAACAAAAGCGGTTTTGGTCAGAGGGGTGGATGAAGAAAAGTATAAGGACACAAGAGATTCAATTATGGAGCAGAAGACATTTTAACAGACTGATACCATTGGGCATGATTGGAACTTGAAGGAAAGTAGCTGGAGAGAGAAAGTCGGCACACATCAAGTGTGATTGCGGTCAAACATTGGAGGAAGAGTAGTAGCAATTGAAAATGGTGTGGAATGTGTGTGTGTGTGTGTGTGTGTGTGTGTGTGTGTGTGTGTGTGTGTGCGTGCGTGTGTGTGTGTGTGTGTGTGTGTGTGTGTGTGTGTGTGTGTGTGTGTGTGCGTGCGTGTGTGTGTGTGTGGGGGGGGGGATTAAAGGTTAGGCAAGACCATCAGCAGACATGACTGTGATGAGTGTAAAGCTTGAAAAGACTGGAGAAATGACTGGGCAAAGGGAAAAAGGAAGAGCACATAAAATGCTAGAACACCATTATGTCCAGTTGCAGGATTGAGGTCAGAGAAAAGGAAGAGCTGCAAAGGATAGAGAAAATGAAAGGGGACATGCTGGATAGGTTTGGAGTTGAGGTGCTTCTTGGAGTTCAGACGTGACAATGGAGGTATAGGTGGGAATTTAAGTTCTCAGCTAGGAGACAAGGGCAGGCGAGAATAAATGAAGAGGGGGGATGCACTTTAAGTAGACTATGCCATTTCTCAGAAGTACAGTTTCAGTCACTTGGTGTTTTCAAACATGTCAAAATGGATGCTGTGTATCAGATTTGATGATGGTGTATCATCCCCTGAAAGCAAGTGCATAAAGTGTAGTGTGTGTGTGTATGTATAATAATGCGAAACACATTTTATCAAAATAACTACAGTGGGATGCTGAAACAGAGCCTTCTAACGTTTACTGACATCACCCCTCTGTGTGTATGTGTGTGGAAACTGTCTGGGACCATGCCACATTATTAATAATGTACTAAGTTCAAAATGCATGAATTCCCAATCAACTGGGATATTAGCACCATGTTCCCCACTTTGTATTGTCTTCGTTTTTGTTTTACAGATATTTATTAACCCCCCCCCCCCCCCATCCCATCTGAAATACGTTAGAAAGCCGGTTGCTGAAAGACTTGGGGCTCTGGCTTTTTGCGCTGCTGGCTCCAGATATGTATGCTCAGTTTTCTGTCCATGCAATGTTTTTGTTCAACCAAATGAATGAAGCTACTCTGTGTTACTGACTGTGTCCATCTCTTTCAATATCCGTCCATAAATTTGCCTATTGGTGTGTGTATAAGTTTGCCTATTGGTGTGTGTATAAGTGTATGTCTGTGTGTGAGTGAGTGAGTGCCTCTCTCTGAGCCGAGGGCTTTTAATCTATTAAAGCCTGATCCTTAAACACTAATCAATGTACCCTTTTATATTTCCATTACAGTGCAGAAGGGAAAGGGATAAATAAAGCATGACAGTGGAGCTCAGTAGTGGCCACATAACACTGAAAAGTTCCAACTGCTGTCGGTGCACAAGAGGGGGCTGAACTATTTAAACTGGGTCATTGTATTTTAATATTTTTTTTATACAATCTAATCTGTATGGTAGGATGTTTAGGGCTGGATGATTGGTGCAACATAGCTGTCATTATATAGCCATTTTTTGTTCCTTTCTAAAACTTTTGACAATTTAGTAGTCTCTAATTTTAAGAATTAAACTTGGTACTGGCTCACATACACATTGCACTCATAGGAGCCGATCAGCCGTGTAAAATCATGTCATGAAGCTTCCAGCACACAGTTTTTATGTCAGATGAAGTTTGGAACTCTGCACTTCAACTCTGCAGAATTGGGAAACTTTGGTTTTAGTTTCAGCAAGACAGGTGTCAGCATTTGATTTGAAAGAGTGCACACCTGAGAGACTGGAAATCTTATTTAACAGGTAAAAGAAATTGGTGTGCAAGCGGATGGATATTTCCAGCTTCTTTATTATTTATTGCATCAGTTAACATATCTGTGTCTTTGTTTTTATCTAAAGGAATAAACGATGCAGCAAAAGCACAAAAACTGGAAAAGCCAATGCGATGTTTCTTTCTATTGTGTGCACAGATTTGCTCTTTTTGCACAGCATATTGTAGTAACAGCCTCATGTCATTGGCCTCCTGCCTTTCTTTTTCTTGTTTAAACGTCCTCCATGCTTACAGTATTGCATCACGTTTTCCCTTTAGAGTGATATGCACTGTAGCTTTTAGTTGTCAGGACCAAACACTTTCAAGCTATATAGCTGACAATGTGCACAACCGTTTTAGGACTGATTTAAAGTGATTTACAGCAAATGTCTGCAGTCCAAACGCATACTTGCCTAACCCCCCCCCCCCAATCTATCATTTAAACCCACTAAACTGACAGTATTTGCCACTTTTCACAGCATATTTTATTAGCTATGTCTGGTTATGTACATGTCCCTCGCCCCCAATTAATTTAGGATACTTAAGTGGCACATTTGCATTACACTGCTTGCCTTTGGAGTATAGTTTATTAGTGCTGTCTGTGTAACCCGCACCAGCACCCCACAATCCTATCCCCAAGAACCATGCACACGCACACATTTATTTTAGTGCGCTTAGCCAACAGTATTTTCTCGGCAGGAGCGTACGTGTGTGTTTTTCTGCTCCACTGTGGTAGTTTATTAGCAATGTCTCCTTTGATAGTTAGTGTGCACGCTTGATTATGGCTGAAAGGGAGTGGGCTGGGCGCTTGGCCGGAGAGGAAGTCTGCCTAATGATATTAACAACATCCTTTATTGGGTAGCTACTGCAGGCAGAGAAAGAGAAGGGGGTAGAGGGAAGAGGGAGGGAGGGTGATTAAAGTGAGAAAAGTGGGGTCTTAGAAAGAGAGAGGAAAACTTTAGGGTGAATGAAAGAGACAAGAGTGTGAAGGGGAATGGGTTTACCTGTTCTGCAGATTAGGCAACAGAAATATGCAGAGATTTAAACATCAAAAAACATAATTATGAGAGGGATGTTTTATTTAAGAGTGCCGGCCCAAACACCTGTGAGAGATGTTTTCATCTGCTCCTAATATGTTATATGGATCTGACAGTCCCTCCATGTTCCTCTAATAGATTTGCAATCATATCCCAAATTGCTTGGCAACCCTGTCAGGTTCTATCACCGAGGTTCACAAGGGATTAATTGTTTGCAAGAGCTGAGCATGCAAAAAACAAAGATAAGCGGAAGTTGTTTTCATGACGACTTCATTATTCTAATTAATTTAAAATTAAATGTATTGTTTATTTGTCAACTAGAAATTCATGTCTGCTACAATAAGTATAAGTATTGAGGTTGTAGGGTTTTATTTTTTACTATGTTAACCATTTCAACTTTCATTTTAATGGACGATTTCTTTTTGGCAATTTTCATTCATCCAGAAAGTTTCCTTAAAGTCTGAAGCAGAGTTTCCATTAAAGCCACTAAGTAGACAGGTGCTTTATACTGTTGCAATAAAGCCACATAAAACCTATGAAGATGAATATGTTGCAAAAGCAAGTAATTTTTGAACACATATAGATAAATGAATAAATAAATATCATTCTATAGATGTGATTATTTCTTTTACAATTTTCTCTGATTGCTTCAGGTAACCCACCCAATAAATAATATTTAAACTAGAGTTGCTCAGTTGTCCGGTTTGGTAATAGTATATAACGCTCTATTAAACTTGTCTCCATGTATGTCTGCCCTCGTCTGACTCATTTCACAGAAAAGGTAGAAGGAAAAAAAGATGATTCACTTCACCTGATTAGGGGTTTGGGTTTTTATTTTTGCAACGTATTTGTCATCACAGAATGCAATAGTTGTCTAATGCACTGAACTTCACACAACAGGTGGTCAGGGTGAAAGGAAAGAATCATCTCACACACCACCATTGCAGTGCACAAAAGTGAAAGTGTGTGAATAGAGGATTATTTACATAACCTGTTTTTGTGTCTCCTGTGTTGTTGACAAACAACAGGCACAAAATGAGATCGTGGATACAAAAGAAAATGAATATAAAGTATAGAAAAAAGTGCACACACAACTTTGTTGCAAGTAGACAAAAGAAGCCTTACTGCTCCATTAAACACAGAGACTGTTTTGTGAGTATGTAAACACTTTTGTTCTTTAACTTGTTTTTCTTCACTAAATCTGGGTAGGTGGGCTTTTTCAAGTACAGACTAATGGGTGATTAGTATCTTACTGTATGCCAGTATGTTACCATTTTAATGTCGCTGTGAAAAAAAAGGAAGATAGATCATAGCATGACGCCTAGCATAATCATCAACAGAAACACATGCAAATGTGTCATAGGCATTATAAAAGATAGATGTGACACTTTACTTTCCAGACTTTTAAACTAAATCATCAGCACTTTGGCTGATGCTATGTTGATGTTTTTTGAAAGATAAAAGTTGCCTTATGTGGATGAAAATGAATGCCAAGTTATCAGCTGGCGCTAGTAGCACGTATTCAAATTCAAACTGTATGGGTATGGCACAGAGAGAGAGACATATCAGCTACTTAGAGCTAAGTAGTGGATCAATAAAATAGAATTTCACGTACCAAATCTGAAGCACAAAATTCTTTGATGGTCCATACCACACAGAAATAATAATCAGGCAGTGCTTTAAAAGGGTGCAGTAGCACACACAAAACAGAGACATGCATATACTTAAAGTAGTGTTTGAGGCCGAACACTGATCAGGACAACTGTTAGTCAATGTGGCTGGCTGTAAACATGCATTTTAATAATCTCTGTTTGGGCATTTTATATGGATTTACTGAGTTTTAGAGGGAGCCTCAAGTAGCAGCTAGGGGAACTGCATTTTTTTTTCTTTTGCATCCACACTTTTTTTTTCTTTTTTTTAATCTCCAGATTTTACCCTTTGATATTCTCACAATGACAAATTTGCTTATCTCCCACTAACACCTAGTGAGAGCTGTCACCTTGAGAGGCATCTCTTACTACCAAAAATGTCAAGGTTGGCAAATTCCTCTGTTTACCTTGGCAAGATGCCTAAGATCCCAGACCCCTCCCAGATGTTTGCCAATGTGTAGAGCCATATTTATTTGTCTGATTGCTCACATGTTGGCCTCTGTGCAAGTTTCTGTCTGAGTGCTTGTGTGTCTGTGCAACTCTTTTTCTCACACATACCCAGTGCAGAATTCAGACAATCAAGAAAATAGCACAGAGATGGGTAAATAAACCCATTCTGTTGGACTGTCTCTCCAAGCAGTGTTATCATCTCACTTCACCTGTGGCTAAAGAGACATATACCTGTCAAATGCTACACTTTCAGACACAAACATTATACATTACACAGGCATAAATACATACAAGACTTCACATATCCTCTGCGCAAATGTGTACATGTATATATCAACAAGTGCTGTGTGATGTCATCTACAATGACAATAGTCAGCGAGCCAACACACCCTGATGAACCTTTTCATGCACACTGGTATGTCGGAGTTAAGATGCCATTTCTCGTATTCCCGTGATCCTCCCTCTGGTAGAACATGACTGTTCTTGTTTTCTGTGTGTGTATTGCTGGGGAAATGTGTATGAGAGACACATAGTACTCAGCTTCCTTTGACTTGAGCCAAAGTAGAAAAGAGCTACTTATCAGGAAGGATTAAAAACAAATTAAGATGGATTTAGACCCTTTAAATGACTCTAGCTTCCATCAGTTGGTGAGTGTGTGTACCTTTTTTTTGTTTCTTCAATTGTATCTGGTTATAGATGGCACAGTGGTGCACTGGTTAACACCAAGAAGGTCTTGTGTTCCATTTCGCTGATAGGTGTCCTTCTCTGTATAGTTTTAATGATTTCTGTGAGTGTCTTCCACTATTTAAATATGTTGGTAGTAGGTGTGAGTGTTAACATGAATGGGTGTCTGTCTCTCTGTGTTAGCCCATCAATAGACGGGCAGCCTGTCCAGAGGGTACCCTGCTTTTCACTCTGTGGTAACTCGGATAGGCTCCAAAATAGATGAAAGGATTTTAGGTTAGATTGCATATTTGTGTGGAAAGGTCTGTGGCTATATGTGTGAGCTTAGTGACAATGCACATTGCATTTAGATTCAGTACATTTCAGGTTATTGACATGATTTTAATTTGTGATTAAAATCAATGCACATTACTCAATGTCAGTTTTCCCAAGACAATAAAAGCCTGGAGTGTTTTCACATTACCATGCAGTAGAATGTAATTTAAAAGGTCACCTTGGACATGTATGTTCCTCACACTGATATCAACCAGCAAATGATCACTGAGTCTTACAATACCGAAGCAACCCTAGCAACAACAAAACCGGACAGAGCATGTAAACTGGCTGCCTGAAGCGGCACAGTTCTTCGGCCAATAAATTGATGTCTGGTGGATAAAAACCTCAGTCCAAACACCAGATGAACACACCATCTGTTTCTCTGCGATTCCACTCATTAGGAGTACATATTTTATTTTTTTTCCTTTATTCCCCTTGTCATTTCATGGGCACTGCTGTAGCCCTGCTCCTTTCTGCCATTGCGTTTCTATTGTCATTTAATTTTTGGTTACTGAGTGCAGATCGATAAACGCTTGATGTGTGTTTGTTTTGTTGTTTCATATTTTGCAGTGAATATAATCAAATCCCTTCTGCTTTTCCATAGCTCGTTTGCATAATGTTGTAAGCATGTCCTTCTCAACTTTTCTTTTGTCATGAGCCAAATCTGCCTTTTTGATACAACACATTTTGGAAAGGTTTGTCGTGCAAACATCTTGACAAACAGTAATCACAACCAGTTTTACAATACTTCATTTTTAATCATGTTTTCATAAATATTACTACATAAAAAGCATTGACTCTTATGCTACAGCCATCAGTTGATTTCTGCCACTGCTGTGTTCATTATGTTTTTCTGGTGAAGCCACATTTGAAAACCAATGGACCCATCAGCTGAGAGCCTAGAGGCTCCAGTCATGCAAGCCTTCTGCCATCTTTCCCTCCAGATGCAACCTTACATGCTCCATCTGTGGCTCTATGATTGCTCTCAACAGCCACCTGCAGTGGTGCCATCGCTGGCAGGCACAAACAGTATGAGCCGTCCCGGCCATAATTTTAGCAACGTTATCGTTCTTTGTTGATGAGATGCCTCTGTTTATGTACCATGTTTGACATAATCTTTTTTTAGTCTTAATCTTTTCATCTTAAATTCTGTTTGAAGAACACCATTCTGCTCCAGAAAGAGTTTGCAAGTATTTGTTGTTTACTGGAAACTTTTTTTTATGTGCACATATGCTTGTGTAAAAGCACAGCCACAAAGTCCATATAAATGTTTAAATAGAACGTCTGTCTTTGAATGTGCATGCATGACATGAGTGGATTCGATTTCACTGCAAAGCCATGTTGAACAGTCAGTCAATTTCCTGCCGCACATTCTGTTGTTCCTCCATGACAAATGCCTCGATTTCCTCATAACACATTCCTATATCATTATTGGTCATGGACGTTATATAGTCCAACATACTCTGAGTCCCTCTGAGTATCAGATTGCTTCAGTGTTCATTTGAGAACGCCAAAAGCAAAGAAAGAAAGAAAGAAAAAAGAGGAAACCACTAACATTTTATTGCTAGCTGAGAAAGAAGTTTTCAAAGAAGTAAGAATGTTTGTTTTTTGTTCATCATTTATTGCTTTTTTCTCCAGCTTTTAGAGCTGTGCTCATGGGGAAAAAAAATACAATCTCAGTTTTAAGCCTTCTCATAAGTACATGTAGGATATTTCCGGTGCTACTTTTAAAATCTCTGGCAAACATCTAACACTGTTACTACAGTGGGGCAAAAAAGTATTTAGTCAGCCACCGATTGTGCAAGTTCCCCCACCTAAAATGATGACAGAGGTCAGTAATTTGCACCAGAGGTACACTTCAACTGTGAGAGACAGAATGTGAAAAAAAAATCCATGAATCCACATGGTAGGATTTGTAAAGAATTTATTCGTAAATCAGGGTGGAAAATAAGTATTTGGTCAATAACAAAAATACAACTCAATACTTTGTAACATAACCTTTGTTGGCAATAACAGAGGTCAAACGTTTACTATAGGTCTTTACCAGGTTTGCACACACAGTAGCTGGTATTTTGGCCCATTCCTCCATGCAGATCTTCTCGAGAGCAGTGATGTTTTGGGGCTGTCGCCGAGCAACACGGACTTTCAACTCCCGCCACAGATTTTCTATGGGGTTGAGGTCTGGAGACTGGCTAGGCCACTCCAGGACTTTCAAATGCTTCTTACGGAGCCACTCCTTTGTTGCCCGGGCGGTGTGTTTTGGATCATTGTCATGTTGGAAGACCCAGCCTCATTTCATCTTCAAAGTTCTCACTGATGGAAGGAGGTTTTGGCTCAAAATCTCACCATACATGGCCCCATTCATTCTGTCCTTAACACGGATCAGTCGTCCTGTCCCCTTGGCAGAAAAACAGCCCCATAGCATGATGTTTCCACCCCCATGCTTCACAGTAGGTATGGTGTTCTTGGGATGCAACTCAGTATTCTTCTTTCTCCAAACACGACGAGTTGAGTTTATACCAAAAAGTTCTACTTTGGTTTCATCTGACCACATGACATTCTCCCAATCCTCTGCTGTATCATCCATGTGCTCTCTGGCAAACTTCAGACGGGCCTGGACATGCACTGGCTTCAGCAGCGGAACACGTCTGGCACTGCGGGATTTGATTCCCTGCTGTTGTAGTGTGTTACTGATGGTGACCTTTGTTACTTTGGTCCCAGCTCTCTGCAGGTCATTCACCAGGTCCCCCCGTGTGGTTCTGGGATCTTTGCTCACCGTTCTCATGATCATTTTGACCCCACGGGATGGGATCTTGCGTGGAGCCCCAGATCGAGGGAGATTATCAGTGGTCTTGTATGTCTTCCATTTTCTGATGATTGCTCCCACAGTTGATTTTTTCACACCAAGCTGCTTGCCTATTGTAGATTCACTCTTCCCAGTCTGGTGCAGGTCTACAATACTTTTCCTGGTGTCCTTCGAAAGCTCTTTGGTCATGGCCATGGCGGAGTTTGGAGTCTGACTGTTTGAGGCTGTGGACAAGTGTCTTTTATACAGATGATGAGTTCAAACAGGTGCCATTCATACAGGTAACGAGTGGGGGACAGAAAAGCTTCTTACAGAAGACGTTACAGGTCTGTGAGAGCCAGAGATTTTCCTTGTTTGAGGTGACCAAATACTTATTTTCCACCCTGATTTACGAATAAATTCTTTACAAATCCTACCATGTGGATTCATGGATTTTTTTTTCACATTCTATCTCTCACAGTTGAAGTGTACCTCTGGTGCAAATTACTGACCTCTGTCATCCTTTTAAGTGGGGGAACTTGCACAATCGGTGGCTGACTAAATACTTTTTTGCCCCACTGTACATATGAGGAATATTGTGGTTTCTAAAAGCAGCTTGTAAAAATGTGTCTTTTCATGGCCTGTCTCAGTCCATTAAAGTAGATACATGACACCACATAATGATATTAAAATATTCTTCAGACCTCCCTCCATAAACAGCATTCCTAAATGAGGTTTTAAACCAGAGGGTGAATTGTCTGTGAATACTAAGTGAATGGCATTGGGAAAGCTGACATGGTTTGAGGCCTCTGTATTGTTGAGAAAAGTCAGGAAGGTTTAGCTCAAGTGTAAAATCCATACCGAAGCCCTTTGGTAATGCTTGACTTGACAAGTTGTGCATGTGTCTGAATGTGTTTGTGTGTTTGCACTCACACTCATACTCGAAGCTACCTTCATGATTCATTAACGTGTGTGTGTACGCCTGTTATGCTACGGAACCTACGGTTCTTTGTGTTACTAGGCTGTTGTACTCATATTTCCATTTAAATATGTGTCTGTGGTGTGATTTACAGCCGTCCACTATTGCATAAATCCTCTGACTGCTAGCCCAAAAAGACAGAAATGTAGAAAAAAAGTGTCCATATGGAACTTATCATAAGCAACCATATTTCTCCATTACTAGGAGCAATTTGTTGTAATTGCCAGCTTAGAAGTAATATGGCCTCAAACTAGATTTTTTTGTCATAAAAAAAGAAAAATCTAAATGAAATATGAGAATACCCATTAACTGACACAATTATGCTATAATAATCAGAAAATTGAGCTGTCAAGACTGGAAAGCCTCTTTAAGATGCTAGTTACAAAGCATAAGGAGCGTGTGTCTGTATGCATGCAGGAAGGATCTGACAGAAACTGTATGTAATTGGTAGGTTTATCTTTAAAAGCCGATTATTTACATTTTGAACTAAGTGGAAATTGAACGAAAAATTTGACAACATAACCAGCTAAAGTGTACGAATCAGAGAGGTCATTATAAAGAGAAAGAGGGAGGGCGAGATCCTTCTCTGCAATACTCCTTGTATACAAGGGTGACTAACTGGATACTTTGATGAAGCAAATTGGTCTATTGCTGCACAACCTTGCATCATAAAAATATTCGTAGTGAAAATTTCCCTCTCAGTTATGATTCCTAAATAACACCGTGGCCTCTGTGTGCACTCCATCCTGACTCGCTGGAGGGGTGTTAATTAGTTTGAAATAATCAGTTTTTTCAGTGCACTAGGACTTGATACTCAAGAATATGGGCTCACTGCACACATTCTGCTGAGTCAGAGTTCATGAATAGCTTTTGCTCTCACATAATTTCAGTGATAAATGGCTGTGGATGAAGCTTACGGGGAGCAATTTAATTGGCATGAATTCTAAGTCTTTCAATTATCATCACATCGTTCCGACTCTGACAATAATCTCTATCTCTGTTTCCTGAAATGTGTCATGAGTCTAACAATATCATCTGATTTAACATCCTATGAAACAATTCATGACTAAATTAGCTTGACTGTAAGCCAAACCAGTCTCGAATCTGCATTGCTCTTTTAAAATAATTTGTGTGACAAGCAAAGGCAAAAAAGAACAGAAAAAGTAGGCCCAGAAGAACTGGGTCAAATGGCATTTGAAAATAAAATAAAATAAAAATACATTAAAGTTAAGGTGATTGACATTGTTCATGTTAGACTTACCATGCTTCCAAATCAAGAAGATTTTTCTTTGATGTACAGTGCACTATGTACTAAGTACTTCCACATATACAGACAACCTTCAGTCAGGAATATAAACATAAAAATAAATTTTTTTTGCTCAGTAATTCCCACCTAGTGCTTAGGGCTGTGCTGGACTTTGTTCTTTGAATAGTTTTTAATGTATAAGAGGCTTTTAGATCTTATTTTTCAAAGGACAGGCATGAGGGATTCTCATGAGGCTGTGACACTCCCATTAAGAATGTAAGTCTTACAATATAGCACACAGATTAACAGGCCAGCTTTGTAGTCCCTGCCTGCAGCACCAAATCCAAATTGTGCATACATATTATTATATATTAGCACTACTTTAAGATTATGTTCTACTTGCCTAAACTAACGTGGACTAAGAATGTTATGGTTTTTTACTGTTAGTGCTTTTCTTCAACTCGTTGGTTTTAATGGATTTTTAAGGACATAATGGGCCACACTGTAATATTTTTCATGTTTTTTGCAATCCCTTTAATCCGATTAAACAAACCACGTGGGACTTGAGGAACAGTGCACACCTGTGGCACATTTGAAAACTTTGTTCACAAGGAATATATGACCAGTGTGTCTGTGAAAACCTGGCCTTAATCACTGTCAATCAAATCAGCTCCTGAGGGCCAGACAGTTTTATAATGCAGAATCCAGGTTGGTTCCTCTTGAAGGAATATAAGGTTGTTTGGACTAGAGAGTTCCAAGGCACAATATTATACCCAAAGTATGATCATAACACTGTAAGCATGCTGCCAATGGCTTTGAAAAGAATCTGTAAGTCTGGTCTCCTCATCAGGACCATTTAGTTCATTAGTCACTTGGCATTTTTAACCAACGCAGCTCAGTTTGAACATGTTCATGTATCCACATGCAATGAGGTACTACACCATTTCCTGTTGAGAAAAAAGCTTTTTTTTAAGCACATACAGTAACTCATTGAAAATGTTATTATTTAAAAATGATGTTTTCCTCAGTTAATTAATAGCTGACATATTGGTGATACTGATGGTGATTGACTGGGAATTAAATAAAATGAATCCTTTCATTCTGTTAAATTTCCACAACACTTGGTATCTGAATTTGGTTAAAGGTCAGCCATTCCTCCTGATGTTTGTGTAATTAGAACTCATTCTTAAATTTAGTGTGCACTTTCTTCACCATAACCAAATTCCCAGAAGCAAGAAAGTTTTTGGCTCTAGTACAAGCTCCTTGTTTCAAAGTCTTAAAACCTCTGAACACTCTGGATCTTGCTAGTGTGGAGTTGCTCTTTGCCATTAACAAATGATTAAAATTGATCATGTGTCCACTTCCTATCATCTGCCTTTTAGTTAAAAAAGAAATAGACCACAGATACCCTGTTGTAGCTGGAAATATTGGATGCAGTGAGAAATGTTTCTGATGTGTGACTCAGACATGAGTTTAATGAAGTCTGATCATGATACACTATCCATTTCTCTTTTTTAGTGCAGCTATACTGTGTGTAGGCGAGGAAGGCTGTGAAGAAGACCATGTTTTAGTTTAGTTCCTTTGATTTAACAGCTTATTGAGTTTCTCAAACATGCAAAAAGCACTCATATGTATTGATTATGAGTTATTTCAAGAAAAGTGGGATTGTCATTTAATTAAAGCCACTATAAGCCATGGAAATCTACAGTCAAGCTTGGGAGTGATGACAATCTATTAAACTGTCAATTGTAAAACCCTTCTTATATCACTGAGCATTTGTTACAGTTAAACAAAATCTGGCATTCAACAGACAGACCGTGCTATAATCTCTGACAAGGAAAAAAAAGAAGACAAGAAATGTCAAAAAGACATTGAACAGCATGTCAACAAAATGCCTCTTTTAAAAATATATTTTGTCTGACTTTACTTTAATCTTTTTAACTTTTCACTGGAAGTTAGATGTAACAAAAAAAAGTTATAGATTATTGTATGGCTACACTTACATTTCAAAGGAATTTCACTCATTAAAAATTTAAGGAGTAGAGGAGGCGAGGAGCCAACAGGCTTATGAAACTGAAGCAATCAGATTTTAGTTTCTCACATGTGGTGAGACACAGGTAGGTGAGCAAAGAACAGAGGAAGAGTAATTAAGGGGGAGACAGATTTTTTTTTTCTTTTTTAACAGAAAATATCAAACTTGTGTCTGAGGAAAGTGAAATGCAGCACTAAAACCAGTAAAGATATATTTTTGACTGCCCTGATGGCTGTTTTAATTAAGGATGCACTGATTTTTAGCTTCTGTATTCAGTATATGTGAGTGTTTCTAAGGTTATGAGAAGCAGGAATATGTTGCACGACTGTGTTTTTCTTTCTACATATGCTGTTTGGAATATGAAGCATTTAAATTGCAGAGAAATTTATGTTACAGTGAGTTAAAAAAATACTATCCTATACTATTTTTCTACTATATTTAAATGCTTAGTTGTCAGTAAAATGTCCTTATAGGATAGCTACCGTGTTTTATATGATGTGATTCAGATGCCCAGCCATTACTTTTTCGATTGTATTAAGTAATATAACCTGAGGGTCACATTTTAATTACATATTTTTCTCAGTATAAATGCAGTTCAGAATTACTGAAGGGTCTTAGCCAGCATTTTAAAATGGTATTGCTTTATGTGTCTGGGTGAATTTGCCAATAACACCATAATTACAGCATTTATGAAGCTTTGATTTAAAGTGATATTGACCCCTCCAGTAATGAGGCTCGAGCTCTCTCAAATTAACATATTGTAGCACCAAAATGACCACATATATCAATTGAATGCCATTATAATCCTGTGAATGAAGTGGCCAGAGAGCAAGAGGTAGTCGTGTACAACATGAGGATGAAAGTGAGAGGAAATAATTTAAAAAAGTCAATATGGCAGATGTAGATAGAGAGAAAAAGGTGAGAGGAAATCAGGTGAAAAGACGGGAGAAATGCGAAGAAGCAAAATATAGAGAAATAAAGAGACATGGGCTGTGAAGCACATGAATTGCAGATGGGTAGACACAGAGAAAGATAGAGATATGAGAGGAGTCAGGCCACCAGATGGTCTAATGACCACAGGAAATATTACATCTGGCAACTGCACACCAACATTAATGACACCAGTCATTTAAGAGCCCTGAGAAGAGCTGCTGTGTATGTGTGCATGTCTTCCTGGGGGAGCATGCATGTGGCTCATTTAACTGTACTTGCAAGGTCAAGAAGGCCCTCTAATTACTGCATAATTAACCAAAAGGCAAGGTCTGGAGACATTAACCTTCATTGTGTGATTAAAAAGAATGGCAGGTCAAGGTTCGGACACTGCACTGTATGCAAACTTCTTCATCAATATTTCTTCATATAAAAATTAATTCAGGTCAGGTCTGTCAACTTGCAAATCTGTGTATTTGCGCCGCATTGTTGGCCTTGTTGAAGTTGGGTTGTTTTTAGCACCTTATTACGAGTCTGTTTTTATTTCAAATCCTCTGATGGAATCTAAACAAAAGCAGATATAGACATGCATGCTACAGATATGTCTTTTACATAACAGACTTTAATCAAGCTGACAAGCTTGCTAACTTAAGACGTTGTCCTTCATCACCAAAAGTCTTTGATAATTAAAATGATGTAGGTAGCGGTGATGCATGTGTAGGAAAAGCTGATTATCACGGAGCTTAAAAAAATAGTATGTTTCATATCTCACAGGATACTGATGCACCCCCTCAAGGATGTACACTCTTTACCTCAACGAAGAACCAAACCATATCTTTAAAATTTTATGTTCATATTAAAATGACACAGAGGCCTTTAAAGCCACTTTTATACTTTTTTTTTTTAAATAAACCATAAATACTAAAGGAATAGAAATGAGTAAAAAGTTCACAGTTTACTTTCAGTCATCATATCACATTTGCCCATGAACAGTGGTTAGCACTGTTGCTGCACAGCAAGAAGGTCCTGCGTTCGATTCTGTTTGCTTACTATGTGGAGTGTGCATGGTCTCCCCATGTCCCTGGGTTTTCTCCTCACACAGTGTGAAGACACACAGTTAGTGAGGTTAGGTTAATTGCCAATTTTGAATTGACCCTAGGTGTGAGTGATTGTCTGTCTCTCTGTGTTAGCCCTGTGACAGCACATGTAACCTCACGTGAACCTGAATTGGATAAGTGGAAGAAAACGGATGGATCTCATAACATCTTTGTCCTTAGTGTTTGATTTCATTATAGAACAATATAGACTACAAACAACATTTATGTAATGTAAAGTGTATAGATATAAATTCTCTCTCCATCTATTTGTATCTCTCTCTTGGTCCTCCGTTCCTTCCTCCCTTCCCATTCTCTCTCTTATCTGTTCCTCATGGGTCTATATGAAATATTCCAACCAGGCTCCTACAGTGAACACATAATTAGAAACCACTGAACCGTGGCTCTAACATGGGAGCTTTACTCCTATCTGTTTGGTGAAAGGGGGTTGAGAAGGTGGGGGTGGGTCGCCTGTAAAACATCTTCATGGTCAGAATACTACACCAGCCTGAAATACTGACGGCCTACAATACATTTAGATAGATATTAGGAGAAGGGGGGAGAGAGAGCAGTGGATACATGAGGTAGAATGGGTAAATGGATTGATAGATGAGCCATGGGGGAGAAGAGAGTCATCAACAGAAATGGAAAGAGAGAGTCATGGCTGGCGTCCATTAGTTCTGTTTTCCACAGCAAGGGATTTTCTTTTTTTTTCTTTTTTAAAATTTCCATTGTCATCAATTATCCAGCATCACCAGGCAAGGGTTGGATTTTAAACAAAGCTAATGAGAAAACAGCTAAAAAAAACAATGATACGGTAGGTGATGACATTTACAGAACAGCCACAATCCCACTATTTATACATGCACAAAAATATGTTGAGTTCTGGCTTCTTGGCCACTATTGATTCTACTAATATCCTTGCTCTTATTCTGCTTTGAGGTGTTTTAAGCCACAATATCATATTGATGAAAACTGAACAGCATTGAAAACCTGAAGCTTAATAAGCTATGTATTTGATCTGAGAATTCAGCACTGCATACAAAGCGAGAGCAAGTTAGCAAGATCCCAAAAGATGCAATTGTGTTTTTGAGGTCAACGAAACTGTTAAAATGAAAAAGTAAATGTTTTCCAAAACAGCAGTTAATGAAACTGTAATGTTATGAGACTGTGTGAATGCATAGAGGAAACAGAACTATCAGTTTAATTTAAAAAAAAATATTCATCTGCGATAATGAATCCAGAGTTGATCCAGAGTTTTAAAAAAAATCTGAATATCCTGGAGATTCTTTACAAATAACAGCCTGGAGTTGTTAGTAGGGTAGATGCCTAATGTTAAGTCTAGTTTCTGGAAGAGTTTGTGTGTGTGCTTTGAGTCAAAACATCTATGACATTTCTGCTGTGCTTTGTCCACATAGGAAACAGATACTGAATGTCTTTTGGTGTTCAGCCTGCTGACACTCATTTAGGTCATGTACAGCTGTGGTGTGATGTTATAGCATGACCTACGTTTTACAGTGGTCAAAGTCGTAATTTGATTCCATAGCGTTATTTTTACTTTTTCTTGGTGATGTCACCATGTAACTCACCTGACCTTATACGGTTGTGTACCTTCATGTGGTTGTGCTTTGACTTTTACCTGACTTTGTCTCTGTGTGGCTTTATTCTGTTGTCATAGTGCGATTAGCTAGTTATGGTTTGTGCTGACGGCTTATTGCTGTATTAGAAAAGGACAGAAGAGCCTTTGGGACAGTTTGCATCACAGTGTGTCCTTGGACCATGCAGACGTTCACACATTGTCACATATAAAGCTGCACACACACACACACACACAAAAACACACAAATAGTCACACATAAGAACTTACACATGGTTATATTCTTACATACATATGTGAGATATCCACATGTGAAAGGACCATGTTTTTATGAGCCCTTCCTTTCAGCTAGAGCAGGAAATTGAATGTCCAGCAGCTTAGGCTGTTAATTAACATTTATGGCTCTAGATGACCGTTAGACTGGCTGTCACAGCCTTTACATCAAACCAGCTGGGGTATAAAAATTCAATCTCTATCCCTGACTCTATGCCAAAGTAATGATGGCAGATCATGATGTTGATTTGTTTTATAATTTTAAACTACACTGCACTGATCCCCTTTGGGGACACAATATTTGTTTGTCCTTTTATGCAGAGGATGTCTGTGGAATACTTTTAAGGCATGCAGATATTTTGTTAAATCCCACAGACTAATTGCACGAGGGATTTAACGTTGGTCTCCTTCTGTCCGTTCAGTTGCTTTCTATGCTTCTGCTGAAGAAAAATCAGTTTTCACAGTAATTAATAAGTATTTACACAAATGTTAAAGATGAAAAATAAAATCTAGTAACAAATACATAAAACTTCTAACCATTAAATGAACTTATATGCATGTATATATTGTTTTTTTATACCACCAACATGAAATCCTGTCATTAATAAGGCCTGTCCAAATGGATGAATATGCTTGTGTTCTTAAAACTGTGCTAACAGTTAATTAAACACTTGATCATTTAACTATGTTTTTTAATAATTTTTTTATTTCTGCATTATGCTAGGGCACAGCTAAGCATTATAAAAAGGCTTCACACACTTTTTCTTACTTCTTTGATTCCTTCATAATGTTTTTTTTCTTTCTCTCCTGCTTTAAACTCTTTCATTTCTCATCTGTTCTCAGCCCACACAGTGGTCTATATTCCTTACAGCCGGGCCTGGCTTTCACAACTGAAACATTGATTAAATACAAGTCACGGTGAGAGACAGTTTGTTTCTGACAGTTACAGCGTAGAGTAAGACTTAGGAACTGGGAGCAAGTAAACCAGCATCCTGATCGATGGTCATCGACATGGCAACAAACAGCTTACTTAGGTAGACTGGGAGGAACCTCTACTTGCACAAAATGTTTGTATTTAAAATGTTTGTGTAATTGACAAAAACCTGCACAAGTATACATTAGTCCCTTCATTGAAAACTTCTAAATCAGTGTCGAATCTGTGACAAAACCTGATCAAAATTACTTATTTACTTTAGTGTCATTGCTACAGCCTCATTCACATCTGCGTCTGCACCGCCTATCACATGTACAGTATACACGCACGCATGAGCGCATGGGCACACGCACAGCAATACACAAATAGACATCAGACTCAATTCCTGTCACAGTTCCAAACACCTGTCTGCCAATCTTCCAATAGTGTTTTGACCGCTTTTCCCTGGTCAAACTGTGTGTGAGCTGCATTTGTGTTGATATGTCACCGTGTATGTGTGTTAGTGTTCTGACAGCCACAGATAAGGTGGCAGTTATCTTATCATGCTGAGCCAACCTACTCTAACCCTCACAAACCTCAGGTGTCAGCATGTTGGCTTTTCACGAAGCACACTCCCCCACCACCATAACTCCATTTTCATGTCAATTTCACACCATTTTGCTCTCTGTCTCTGCCTTCCCTCCCCTCGGTCTTTATCTCTTGATTTCCCTCCTCATTCCTTTGTGATAGGCATTTAAGCCCATTTTAGTCCAGTTTGCTCTTCTGTTCTCCCTTCATCTCTCCCATTTGATCTTTCTTGCTATCCATCTACTTGGCCTTGTGATCAATGTCTTCTATCACTCGCCAAGTTTTGACAACATTTGCTGTCTTGCTTTCCTTTTCTTTTGCCCTTTTGCCTCTGCACTTTGCCTACATCCTAGGCTTGTTTTTAAGCTTATTTCATCTTCCTTTCTTGATTCTTCCATTTTTGTATCTTGCTTTCTCTTTACCACTAACCCTTCGCTCTCACAGTTCTCTCAGTGTCTAGAAGAGGTGACAATTTACTTTAACATTGCTAGATAACCCCAGTTATTCTCAGTGTCTTTCTCATTGCCTTCCATACCTTCCACTCTGTTTTCAACACATTTTCATCCAGTCCTTTATTCACGGCTCAGTAGAGATGACAGCCTTTTATTATCAGTCTGCCAGTCATTTCACCATTTTCTAACTACCTTCTCTCCTTCTCTGTATCTCTTCTTTTCCCGTATTAGATGCCGTCATTCTTTGGTCTGCCAAGCTTCCCAGTCACCATTGTAGTCCTCTGGGCAAACCACCTTATCTAATTATTTTATTTTACTTTATTTTTATTTTATTATTTTTTTGTCTCAAAGGGTTTCAGTGCAATCAGCTAGCAGGCAGTTAAAAGGTGGCTCAATCAATGAAAGTAGTGGTTTGAGAGAACGAAAGCAAAATCAAGTACACTATTCAACATAAAAAGAGAGTATTATTACTGTAACATAAAAAATATTTAAGATAGTTTTTACATTCATATTTAAAACGGCTGTAACCGACTTTTTCTTTCAGTTAATTTTATCTTTTAATTTAGCATTTCATTTTACCTCATACCTTACCTCTCTTTACTCCCTGCTCACTTGTATTCCCGTCTTGTATGCCATATTTCATGATGCACTCTCAATAATGAGAGTAGAGTATCAACTGAACTTGCTTCTGGGGTTTCTATCGTCTGTCTTTGCCCATTTTTAATTACTTTGAACATTTCCAATTGATTTTATCAACTTGACCCACAGTAAAATTATCACTTTCTGACTGGTAATATTGTTCATGCAAAACTGAGGCTGGAATATGAAGAGGTTACACCTGGCGAACTTGTTAGTACACCGGGTTCATTCCTATAAGAAAATGTAAAGGAATTATCAATAAGGAATACGTAACGTTAATAATGGTACAATGCCTGTCTGTATGTACTTCTGACATACATAAATATTTATCTTTTTCAAATAGCTTAAATTTAAATAGGTTTGATGTTTAAATCTAACACATTTTATGACACTGACAGAAACCTGCTCTTATAGGCCATAAGCCATACGTCTTCCCAGCTTTCTTGACATTTACACATTTTCTTATTCTTTAAGCAATCATTCTATTTTTGCTGTTTCAAAAGCACTCTTTAAATGAAGCCCTTCTCAATTATGAATAGTGTCTTTGTTTGCATTATGGTAAATTATAAATGGACTAATTTTATAGTACTTTTCTGCTTTTACCGGGCACTCAAATTACTTTTATTTTATGCCTTTAAATGCCAGCCTATCATGTATACACTCAGTCTTCAATGGATCCATTGGGAGTAATTTGGGGTTAGGTATCTAGCCCAACAAGACTGCAATTAGTATAGAAACTGCTTCATCTGCAGATTCAGTATCCATACATGTGCAACACTCAAAGTCAACTCTACAGTAATGTTCAAACAAGTTATTAAAAAAGGTAAAGACTATGGATTGTTATTTCATTGAAATGTAAGTAATTATTAACATTTTTTTTTTTTTTATAAAGTCTTGCCCAGCAATAGTCCACCATAGTCTACTTGCCTACTTATAAATCTGAAAACCCGTAGCAATGACATACCTAACCAGATATCCATGAGTCAGCTCTGGAAAAAAAAAAGCTAAATAAAATAAAATAAAATAATTTTCAATAAAAGGTTTACTTTTTTAATTAAATGTTGAGACATATGATCATTCAACTACCATATCAAGTCAAAATTTTACTATTTTAACGTCTACTAATTGCAAAATTGATTTAAATTTATGAGAAAAAGCAAAAGCCTTGGGCCATCTGTTATGGGCTGGCAGGAAATCAAAAGCTGATTTTCTGTCATGTACAGTGCTGCTCTCTTTTCCATAATTTTGTTTTTGTCATGTCTACTAACAAGAAATCATTTATAGTGTGCAAAGCAGCTTTCCTCTCTTAAATCACTTAATTAACTTGACTACTGTAGGTGGAGTGAGAGTGAGGCTGACAGGTGATTGCAACCTCAAGCCCCATGGTTGACCTCTCCTTGCTGACCATATATGTAAACCTGAAGTTAAAGACAGACACCAAGCTGCAATGAACACTGAATGTAATAAAGATGACTGCGAGACTGACACAAAGAGCCAAAAGGGAGAACGAGAGCATCGTGTTTTCTTTTCTTTTGTTGAGGAAATAAACATGAAATGCAGCATGGTAAACAATGTTAATATGAAGGATGAAGGGAGAACATTTGCCGCTTCTGAACTGGCTTTCAGTGTTATCACTGTAGGTTAATTTCCAATGAAGGTCATTCAGTGAATTGGCTGTCTGTATTTCAGAAAGAAAGAAAAAAATCCTTGAGGGAAATCATTACTTTCCATTTTAGATTTATTTTCTTCTTGCTGTTTTTTTGCTCCTGATTAAATAAATTAGATTATTCTCATCAGATGCAAATTCCCAACTTGCATGCAGTTCACTAAAAGTCACATTAAGCATTTCTTATTGAGCTAGGTGACTAACTAGTTAGGTTGTGACACTAAATGAGAAACAAAACAAAACAAAAGCTGTATAGGAGCTGGTTTGCTTGTCACCCCTCCTTCTGTGTCCATCTTTTTCTATGTTCGTGCAGTCTATGGCTGAGCGCCCTCTCCACCCTGTTTTGTAGTGGGATAATAAACAATGGCCTTTTTCTGCTCTCCCTCAGTCCTCTTCATTTTCATCAGAGTACAGTATGACAATAAGACCCCTACCCATTATTTAGAACAGGCAGACAGAACATGATCCAAGATGAAGCATCTGCTGCAGTGATGTCAGATGACAGTTATGAAGCAGATTATAAGGCTTATAGCCTGAACTCACTGCCTCCAGTTCCCTCTCCTAACATCTTAACTATGCAATCCTTGCGTCTTTCACTGCAGGCTTCTTATGAGTTTTTTAACTTTATTTTTTTTGGTCTATTTTGTTTGTTTGGGTTTTTTTGTTAGTTTCCTTTAATTTGCATTCAAGATGATCTGAAATGTCGCCTCACTGCTCTGTCATAACTACACAATGAAAATTGTCACAAATACACCTGTGAATTTTTTTTTCTAAACCCCAGACAAAACCCAATTTGTTGCAACCCTCTAAAAATCCAGGGGATGTAGTGAAATAACCAATATGATTTTTGTTTGTTTAAATGTGGATCTAAAACCAATTCTGTTGTTTTTCTTGGTGAGACTTTACATATGCTGCTTCAGCTAATATGTCTTCTGTGTGTCCTTTACACAGAAGAACTTGCAATATGACATAGCATTGTCATATTGAACAGAACAAAAGTTACAAAGTCATGAATTTAATTCTGCTTTCATTACATTTTGTGGTGCTGGATGAATATAAATAATTTAATTTGATATAATTTAGATTTTTTTAAACACTCAAATGTCTGTGAAGGTTCTCAGTCACTCAAAAACAAAACACTCAAATGTAATCTGCAAATAAAATAGCAGGTCAACCTGTTGTCAGTAGGTTTACCTCCTACTATGTTCATAGCTTCTGTTGCTATATGCTCTTTTAGTCTTTATCTTCTTAATCTGAGTCCTCTGCTCGGTATTAATAGCTCTGGTTTTAGCAGAAAGAGCAGGGAAACAGAGCAGACTGAGAGAACTGAGGGATTGTTGCCTGAATTCACATTGGATTTTGTGCAATGTGCAGCTCAGCGAATCTCCTTTCAGCCCATTGATTTATAATAGCATTCAACCAATGACAGCTAAATCTTTAAATTCTCTATGTTTAGTTTAGGGTTGGTTTTTTTTCTTCTTCTGTCCTCATTTGATAGCAGTAAGATATTAATGTTAATATTTCAGATATATTTCAGTGTGGAATCAACTCCTCCTTTTATTCACCAGCTCTGTGATGGCATGTCTAGTATGTTATGAGTACTTGTTAAATAATGAAAGGAACATTTGGATCACACATGCAATCTTGATCAATGAAATACTACTGACATAAAACATGTAATACTTTGAGAACAAATAATAGTGACTGGGAATTAAAATCACCAATATGTGATTTTATATGTGAAGATATATATGTGAGTTTAGTAGTCACGGTTTTCACAGTTTTTTTTTTTTTTAATATGTTTGAGCAGAACCTGATTCCTCCTAAACTTTGACCTTATTCATGAAAACTTTTTCACAAGTCATACTAAAGAAATCAGGTGATTTGATAAACACAAGCCCAGCATCTGGATAATAAATAGTCTGAACACAAGGCAAACAGTCATACTGAGAAAACTTCATGTTATAATTCAAACCTGATTTTAAGCCATGATTTTGAGGTTTTACCGTGATTTTGCTGCCCACTAAAGTGAAAATTCACCCACACCTTGATGCTTTAGAGTCAGGATTATTAAAAAGTATTAGTAAGAAGGAACTCAGATATCTCTGGCTGCTGAACCAGGGTGATCTGCTGTTATGGGGGTGTTGAAAACACACATGCTGAGTTTGTAATTATCTCTTGAGAGTCTCTCAGTTTGCATTCTCATCTATCTATTTTAATCCTTCTGCTACTGTTCTCTATTCAGCTCCTCCTTGTTTTCTCCCTCAGTCATCCTTTCTTTAATAATCACGCTTTGACTATCCACATAAATATTTTTAGTCTCTCCTGCTAAAACTGTCAACTGCACCTGGAGACCTGGTGAATTGATTACTGCTGATTTACTTTTTTAAAATATTTATCTATTTACTTATTGTTGAAGGCTGCACTTTTTGTTTTTAGTGTTATTAATGATGGTTTGTTCTTAGTGATTCTGAAATTGTTTAAAGAAAAACTGCTGAATTGGAAAAGTTCAGCTGGTGTCAAAGTCTGGAAGAAGGATACAATTAGAGAAAAAGGTTTATGTGTTTGTGTAAAGAAACAAAAACTCCAGGAGAGACTGAAATAGGGAGAGAATCAGGGGAGCAAACAAGAAGAGGTAGAGTGAGTGATGGGTACAAAGTGTGTACTTGTCTTAAAGGGGATGTTTCACATGATAACATGTTCTGCAGCATTGCCACCAGCAACCCACTACCCCATCCTCCTTGTCCCCATGGCACACACACACACACACACACACACACACACACACACACACACACCTGTTATCTCTGCCTTCCCACCACCCAACCAGGCAGGCAGACAAGATTTCTGAAAATAAATAAATAACCTTCAAGAACAACAAGTTATACCGAATTCAGTTCAGTTCATCTATACCAGAAAATATTAGGAGACCGGATATCTGACAACATTTTTTAATGAACTGAAAACTAAAGGATGAAGGTAGGAAGAATAACAGTTCTGATAGGATTTATTTATGCTGCACAATTCAAGCTTTTTCATATTGTAAAGTGGACAGATGAATCCTGGCCAACAATGTTTACTGAGCAGTTGATTAAAACAGGATTTACATAGTAAGGCCATAACTTTTATTTCCGTTTCATCATTATTAAGCAAAGAGATTTTCGTTTGTTTTTATTTTAATGATATTGCAGTTCTTAATGACCAGGCATGTGCTTTGTGCTGTGTAGTGCACTGATCATCACTTTTAGTAGTATATATTAGATGTGTTAGCTTACTTAAAAAAAATCTAATAATAAATCCTCGGATGAGGTTTTTTTGTTTTTTCGAAACACTAAACCCTGCTGTACAGTAGAAATCTGCTATAAAACTTTGCAGTAATATACATCACTTAAATAAATTTGTTATTCAAATGTTGCTGCTCAACATTAGTTATACTACCTAGTTTAACCACTTTACTGTATTGGCTAAATTGTGTAGTAAGCAGTATTGCGGTAAACTTTGCAAAGATGGACGTTGCTGAACTAATGCAGTGGTATCTACAGTCGGCGCTACTTTAGGTACTGGGTAGCAGACATTATAATCAAGAGATATGGTACTGAAAGAATCCTCAAGAAATTTATGGGGGAATTTTGCAACAGTAAAGACTGTGGTACAATATATATCTTTCAAGGCTGAAAGATTTAAAACCATATTTGTGCAACGTCAGCCAACTTTTAAGTGATTTTTATCAGATTTAACTGGATATGTTCTGTAGTTTTTATGTCCCCTTGACCATTAAAATGAAAGTTAATTGAAAGAGTGCTTCAAAATAACTGCCCAAATAAGTGTCCAGAAGAGTAACAAGACTTGCTTCCTGAAGGAGTCATCAATTTGATAAAGTTCTTTAGTAACAGTTGGCTAAATCCACCTTTATACTGAT
Organism: Maylandia zebra; assembly: GCF_041146795.1. NCBI lineage: Eukaryota > Metazoa > Chordata > Actinopteri > Cichliformes > Cichlidae > Maylandia > Maylandia zebra. The sequence continues at coordinate 39,590,654 of NC_135173.1, read as the reverse complement.
TGGAAAGCAGCCACGATATCACTCATCTAGCATCTGCTGTATTCCAGAATGTAGTGAGCTAAATCCACAAAGAGCAGTAAAATACAGCAGCAACATAGGTCAGCTGGATTTGCTACACCCCACAACAGACATTATTATCTAAAATTATTTCATTTCTGATTCATTTCACCTGCTTCCCACTACACCAGAACTTAGGGTTCTTTCACCTGCTCTATCCCACTTTAACCCTTGGCTATATTATTCAAGTCACACAATAATTGTAATTTATTAACAGGAGCTCCGATTATCTTTTATTTTTTCCAATGCTCAACATTTCACTTTTTCAAAACCACAAAATAGAAATTTTAGGGCTGAACCTCTTCACTCGTATCCATTATCTATGATTCGGCAGACTGTAATGGAGTTTGTTGTAGCTTTTATACTGGACACTAGACCACTTCATCAGAAGCATGACGTGGCTGCGGTAACAGCCGTTTTACAGCGCAGCAGATTTGGCTGATGTGCATGGCAAGTTAAATTACCATGAAGTGGAGCTAGAGTGTTTTTGTGTGTGTATCTGTGAGTGTGTCTAGCAGAATGTGAGAAGCGTGTAATAGGCTCACCTGTCTCTGCCTGCAGACTGATGGGCAGGTGGAGAAAATGAAAGCCAGATGGGAGGAAGAAGCGGTGGAGAAGGGTGGGTAGGGGGTAGATAAGACTGCAAAGACAGGATATGGTGTGGATGCATTCATATTTTATATTTTTACAAAATGGTAATGTGTCGCCTGCTTCAAACTGGAAGTGCAGTTTTAGAGTCTCTTTGGTGGGGTTTGCTAGTATTTTTAGCCGGATGTTCTACTTTTCAACAGTAATGTTTCAAATCTTTCTTTTAGATAGAGCTCACTTTTGACTGACATTGACTGTTTTTATGTATGCTTTTTTTGGGGGGGGGGGACTAGACTGCAAAGATAGGGATGACCTGATGATATTCTCAACCTCACCACAGATAATCACTCTTTAGAGGTTGTGACCACTTTGTCGTGTTCAAAAAGCTTAGGGAAAGGCAGGCCTAAATCCCCCCATTTTTAAATGACTGCTCAATCTCTTTAAAGATCAGATTCTCATATCCTGATGTCAAATCCTTAACAGTGCATTTTTAGTGTATGCAGTGACTAACTCCATGTTGTTTTTGACAGGGTGAAGAGGAGGAACGTGCTGACATTTTGCCCTGTCAGAAGTAAGTTTAATTCTTGTGTGTGTGTGTGTGTGTGTGTGTGCATGCTTTCTGTAGATCAAAACTCAAATCTGACTTGTTTTCTTGCCTTTATTTACAGTTTAGCTTTATGATGCATTGTGCTGATCGTGTTTTACAAAGTGCATTTAATGTTCACCACAAACAGGCAAAAAAGCTTGTTCCCCTCTTTGTTTTCCTGCCTAACCATGTCAGTAGTGAGATTGCATCATCTCGTAAATCTGTCGTGGTGACACATGAAACTTACATCACACCACTTTGACGATGATGGTTTTGACAGTGAGCATTCAAGATTAAATCAGTCAATGTGAGTCCCATGTGGTAAAAATAATGTAAGTGTGAATATACACCTTCAGGTACTTGATGAGATGATGAATATGAAATTTTTTGGCTCTCAAGAAAAAAAATATTTGAAAAAAAAAAGAAGTAATAAGCGATCCCAGTAGCTCTACTCTTTGAAAAGCTCTGGTCTGCCAGTATGGTGGTCTCTCCTTCTCTGTCAGTAGCATGTCTTCAGCTGTATCTGGTTGCTGTGGTGACATGTGTGTGTCAGCGGTAGGATGTGTGATGTGCTTGTGTGTGCGTGCGCATGGAGCGGCGGGTGTTGAAAGGACTCTGTAGAGGCAGAGTTCCCCTGTCCAGAAATTCCAGCAACACATACATGTCAGTGATCAGATACAGAAACTGTAGGTATGCAGACACTGCACACCTGCATGTATGTACACACATATATACAAGAAATACACAGACAGCACGGACACACACGTCGACAGATATCCAGATTCCATTCAGGCCAATGCCATGCATTCATACTGACAGCTAAGGACTATAAGGTTACACAGGGAAATCCGTGCCTGGAGCAATGCTTTGAACACTAATAGTATTTGTGCACACTTTTCTTCAGTCACAGAGACTTGGAACTAAAAATGTAATGTCATTGAATTAAAGTAAAGAAATGTGAGGATTCTTATTTTGTCAGAATTGTCTTAATGTCTCATAAGTGACAGATAATATTATATTGAAAATTAGCAAATGTAAATTGCTACTCATTCAGTAGCTGCAGTGAAAATGTTGTTGAAGGGCCCTTATTTAAGGACGACTTGACTATAGCTGATGAGAGAGCAGAAAGAATTGGAGATTTGCTTTCCCCAGCCACAGCTCTTTTGTGTAGGTCTTGGGATTTGAACCGAGGACACAAGCCCACACAAGCTTTACTCTTGATAAACAGGTGTAAGGCAATCCAGTTACTCAGAGACTCTCTTTTCGGCATAACTGTAATTGAGTTCAAGTTCAAGAATTAATTCTCCCTTCTGGGACATTTGGCTTGCAGCAAGCCATATCTCATGCAGGATAATCACAATAAACAAAGAGCAGTGAATATTCAGGAGACTGAGACACAGGAGACCGGAAGGTGCGTTACAGGTAAGGTTGATAATGGGAATGGAGATACAGTTGTATTTTTTTTTTCGATAACTTGAAAACTTTCAATAAAGTGGGATGACTCCGCTCTGAGCATGTAATCCATTTATTCCATGCTATGAAGGTATTGTTATAGAATATTTTACTTTGAGCATTTATTAGTTTGGAGGCATGAAGGAAAGCTAATGAATTCATGTTACGATTTTTAGACAATGCTTCTCAGTTAGCTTGACTTGAAAGCTTGAAAAAAATAGGGGGGAGGGGGGGGGGTAATATTTTTTTTAATTTAAATATTTTGGACATGACAAGGATTTGCTTTGTTTGCTATGCTTTGTTACATCTTCACATCAGCTGTTTTCAATATTTTGTTGGAACAGTTCAAAAAAACCTTTAAAGTCCATTTATTTTCCCCGTTAAATGTCACATTTGTGGTTCCCTGTTCATTTTTCATTCGGTGAGTAACATGAGAGTTGTCTTTTTCAGATGAAAAGGGATGGCCTAGTGAAAATATATTTACATGATGGAGGTTATAACCTTTTCGAAGTTGAAATGTCACATTCCCTCTTCCTGTCTTGATAATGCTCTCTGGTCTCTTACTTTTGTGTTCAGAAACAAATGTAACTTTTACATTTGCTTGTATTTTGTAGCTTTATACACACTTTATGCAAGTTTTTGGCCATTTTCCCACTGAATGCATCTAATTTGGTTATATTGCTAAGGGGGAGTTGTCCTTCTGAAGAAATATATCTACTCAAACAGCCCACCCTTCTTTTATATTATGATGGATATCAAATACTAACTGGAAGAAACACACAAGTCCACTGCATAGTTATTGATGCTGTATTCAAAAAAGGCCTTCATGATGTACTATACACATGAGACATTGTCCACAAAACCCAGTTCTTTCATCTTTCTCTCTCTGCAAATGATTCCATTGACATGTAGGTTGGCAAATTCCTCTACACTTACGCAAGTGCATCTACCTCCTTCTGTTTAGTGCATCAGTGTGTAGGGGTGATCTGTAACGTGGGAGTGTGTTTTCATCACTGCGGGTCGTCTGGTCGTCAGAATCCCATTTACTCAGATACATGCATGTATGCGCACGCACATACACAATCAGTCTTTCCACGTGTTTGTTGTACATAGTTGAAAAGCACACTTTTTTTTAGATCATTTCAACATTGATTTATCTACAATGTACCATGTACAGCTCCCAGATTTTTTTGCAAATGCATTTTATCATAAAATTGACTTTGAAATTGACTTTTAGGTTTTGCAGTTGTGAGGAGGGATTTTTGAAATTATTTTTATGTCGCCTTTTTTTGTATCTTTGTGTGTATGTGCACATCTGTGTGTGCGTGTTACCTAAGAGCCTGCTCTGTCCTAATGGATTCAAAATGACCTGAGAGCTCTTTTTAGTTCTCTCATTATGTCAAGCATCAAGAAGTGTGTTTGTTCCTTTTTAGAATAGCTAATACACTTTCATTTAGCCCACAGCAGTGCTTAATAACGTTCATTAGTTACCACTGGGTACAGGGAGATGTCACTGAGTTTTTTCAGTGTTTTAACCCAGTTTTCAGGGGGAAAAAAAGCTAGAGGAGGCTATAGAGTACACTGCAAATCTCTGTAAGCAAATTTAAAAAAATGTATCTTTAATAAGTGTAAAAAAAACAAACAATTTTAATGGGAATTTAAATTACATTATATATTTGTTGTTGTTGTTTTTTTGTTTTTGTTTCATAGTGTCATTCTTATAGTGTAACTATAAATGACCCTTTACCCATTACCTTATGGCTTAACCTACTTACTCTTTATTTTTAATTCTTGCAATATCACTGGCTCTGACCTATCACTGTTGACATGGGAATGATACGGAATAAGAAATACCAATATAACAATAAGGAGTAATCCCAATTTAAATCACATTATAATGATTGTAACACATCTTTGTAAATTCCCTGTAGGTGAGTGGACCAGTCTGACTGGAAAGTTTGCATAAACTCAGGGCACTGAGTCCCAACATGTATAAGGCATCGAGAAATATTTTATACAAGTTCCACAATCATATATATTATCAATTGATCACTGAATGGGGACCTTATGACTATGTTCACCATGCATGCGTTTATTAACATATGTTTATTTAGTTTGTGCACATTCTACATTTGTTACACTACGTATTTTAACAGTCAGTGCAAATTTTGCATCTTCCCAGTGCAGTTGACTGGCTGCTGATTAATGAGAAGTTATCAAAAGCCACTAAACAAAGTCTAGAAAATAGAGCACCAGAACGCAATGTGGGGATAAGAAAAAAACAATTTGGGTGAGCATCATCATGTCATGAGACATGATTGTCATCAATATTGTTCTGGTAAATTTTCTAGTTTACTATATCCCTTCATTAAAATATTGTACCATGCATTTAAATATTTTATCATGTATGCAGTATATATTATGTATGTATATTTGTGGCGTTCAACAGGATTAGTTGATGACATTAAGAATCCCATGAGGTGTGTAATATTGTAATAAGTCGCAAACCTTTAATTTTACTCAATAAAAAAATGTTCAATTAGCCAACATTATGAGTCAAAGATGTTATTGACCAAACACATGCAAACCCATATGGAAAAGAAATAGAAAAAACTTATAAAAGACTTGCATAAGATGTGGCCTACTTCATATAGTGAATCATATAAGGCTTACATGATTTACTCATGAAAGTGGCCACTTTCTCATTACTTTCATATATTTATTTAGTAAGTATCCAAAACATACAAGTTTCATTTATAGAATTTTTCAAGGGATCTTTTATCTGTTTTCACTCTTAAGATAAGATAAGATAAGATAAGATAAGATAAGATAAGATAAGATAAGATAAGATAAGACTTTATTGATCCCACAACGGGGAAATTTTTGCGTCACCTCAGCTCAGGTACAGATATCACAAGAAAATACAAAAATACAAATAAGTACAATCAATGAAAAAAAGTAAGATACACTATATACAATGGTAGCATACACAGTATGTGACTATGGATATAGTTGGAAATATTGAAGACATAAACTATATAGCTTGATATAGCTATTGTACCACTACTATTCCTATTTATAGACATGTACACACACACATGTACACACTAAATATACATACGTATACATATACATACATATATACCTGCACATGTCCATACACATGGAAGGTCCATTATGCATGACCTTGTATGCTTTTCATACAAGTTTCATGCAAGACAGATACAAACTTTATAAGATTTATATATATCTTTTCCATATGGGAGGGTTTGCTTAGAATACGGAATAATACTAATATAATTATTTATTATATATAAAAGCAGTGGTTTTTCAGTGTAGACATTGAATTTAATGTGATTTGAACAAAATTATGTTGCAGATACAAATTTTGGTGACCGTCAAATTATACACAGGCATGTTGAATGTGACAGGTGAAACAAACATTTTCAGAGATGAATAATTAAAAAATGAAAAGAATTTGAATTAATGATAGGTGATGTTTTTTGTGCAAATTTTCATTGAAATTTACCACCTGTTGGATACATACGACAAATATTTATGCCATAATCACAGTAAGATTATGACTTGCAGTGATTAAATGTTGCACATTGACAAGGCAAAAATTTTAAGGTCTGTGCCACTTGCCATGCTTTTGACCTAGAAATGCTGACAAGGGAGTGATAGGCCAAAGAATTGTATTAACCCAGCCGTGTCCTTACCATTGCTGACAAGAATTTTATTTCTTGCCGTGCTGCTGCGTTAGACAGCTCTGAGTGGAGTGGGCTAACACTAGTGAGAGCAGTATGTCTGCTCTGTAGGATGTGATTGCTGACAAGTTTTCTTTGGTCTTAAACAATGCTGAGCAGGGATGGGTAAGGCAAGGAATAGAAACAAGTTAGCTATATCATTTCTACATGTTGACAAGGAACAGCTCTGAAATGCGCTAGTCTGCCTGCCCTTGCATCGCTGACACGACACTGGATGTTTGTTGACGAGCTGTTTGCTACTCCCCGCCCATGTCAGCATGGCTAAGGCCACATACACATCTGCCGCCTGAGAAACTTGAGCCCATCTTTCCAGCAGATATTGTTAGTGTCTGCTTGTGTATGCCCATTGACAGGGATTAGCAGCGATGTGTGAGCATAGCTCCTTGGGATGGTCTTGCTTGCTGTTGCAGGTCAATGCATGTGTGTTCTAATGTCCGTCAGTGTTAGTGTGTGATTGTGTGCATGAGTGTTTGCCAGACAGTGGGGGGTTAGGCCTGGATTGCAATAACAATGGAGAGGAATTTAAATGAGAAAAAAAAAGGGGGGGGGGGGGGGGGGGGGGTCAGGGAACGTTTGCAAGGAGGATGGAAAAAGCTTTGGCACTATTGTTATTCTGCCCCTTTGTCATTCTGCTTCTCCATCTCTCTATTACACATCTCTTGGTCTCTGTTCCTCACACTCCAGACTCCCAGATGTCTCATATAAGTCACTCTGTCAGCTCTTGATTTGATCCCAAACTTATTACTGTTTTTGTGATTTCACTAAACAAGTTTTGTGTTCTACCAATGCTTCCACTGTGTTGACAGAATGGGCTGATTAACTAATGATCTGCTCACTTTTGATACTACTCAGTGACTTACAGTTTTTTCTGTAGCACTGTTTGCCATCCATTGTGTTTCCTTTTCAGCAACACAAAAAGGTAATGGATTTCAGAGTTACACGATGCATGCCAGAGAAGTTGTTAGTCCCAGCAGCTGGTTAAATCCCCAACCCCAGGTGTTGGGGATTTACGTTTGCCCTCAGTTGATGTAGCACTTTCCCCCTGCCATAACATGGCTGCATAGGTCTACAGGGACACAGTAAAGTAAGAAAAGAGACAGCGATAACTTCCATACAGACGAGACAGCAGTCTGATTCCTTTTCTGACATGCAGCTGTCACAAAAATAAAAGACAAGCAATAAAAAAAATGCATTGAAGAAGTAGGGCTTTTCACATGACAGCTAAAATGTCTTACTGGGAGACATCGAGAATCTGGAACTTGCTGTCTAAAAGTTGCCGAGGGCTGGTATCAGTATAGCCACACAAAAAATAAAGACTGGCAAGACTTGTTTCGTACTTTATTATGAACTGGCTTAATGTGACCTCTCTACTTCAACACTGTGATTTCATATTCTGCTTATATATGATCAACTTGGGTACAAAATCGAGTTTTTTCCAGGACAAGCGAGTTGGAGTGACACGGACAATCGTGTAACATTTCAGGCCAACTCCAGATGGCTTTTGTACTGCAGTCCAGTTTAGTCAATTTGCTAATACAATCTTGTACTACATATCCAAGCTTAATACACGTTCAGAATTTGTGCGACTCGGTGTGTCTGTCATATACACAGGCATACTTGCTTTCTATCCACATCTCTGTACACGCCGCCCCCACACACCCACCACCCCCACCCCTTTGCTCTGTTGCGGCTCTAATTGCGATCAATTAGGAAACTTCAGAAGGCTGAAATAGGAGCTGTGACAAGGGGCATCCGCTGAGCTGGCAGCGAGAGAGAGAGAGAGAGAGAGGCAGGGAGGGAAAGAGAAATGAGAAGAACGAGAATGAGTGGAGGAGGAGAGGGAAAACGGTGATATAGGAGTGGAAAGAGGCTGCGGAGGGGGGCAGGAGAGCGGAGTCCAAGTTGGTGTCGAGAGATGAGCTAATGGTAATGGCGTGATTGATGTGGCCACAGCAGCTGAAAGTCACATCGTTTTTCATGCCAGGTATTGATTCCTGACAACCTCTTGTTAGCTTTGGGGCGCAGCAGATTGGGCATGGCACAAACAGCGCCATGGTAGGGGTTTTATTCCCATCTGAAATGTATGCTGTTATACTGCTGAAAGGTGCTTTGAACAAAAGCATCTTACTCTAAATTCGGAGCATGTCAGCTGTAAAAAAAAAAAGACAGAGCTGCAAACTGATTTTAGTAAGGAGTTGTACTGCTGAGCATAAAATTCTGTTTTATATTTTGATTTTAATTCATGAGATTTTACATAAATAAAGGATGTGCAGGTCACGTTAGCATTACAAGTCTGTTGCTTCATATAACAGAAATATGAAATATCTACCATTATGTGTCTGGCTTTGAGAAAAGGTTTAGGCGTGTAAAGGAAATTCAAAATGTCAACACATTGGCAGTACAACTTGCAAATGTACACTGAGCTGGAGGCATTTTGGTGACAGGCTTGTGTTCAGTCACTGCAAAAGCAATCTGAGAACCCATCAGCTATATGTAGATATCTATTTGTAGAAATTTCTGCCAAAGTGACTCATGGTTAACAGTGATATTGCATTTTTAGTCCGTATATTTACCTAAAAGAAATAAAAAGTGAAAAGGTTGCATAATTATTCTGTGCATCTTGTAATTCGGTGCCTGCATCCATAACTTTTCCCCCTTTCATTAGGCAAATAAATTGATAATTTGCTTGTCACTACACTTGTATTTTTGACAGCATTCGGATATGGGAAAAATGAAGTGCCTCTTTGCAACTTAAGCTCTTCAGAACAGCAATTCTCTTCAAGACCGTCAGGACAAAGGCATCTGATCAAACAGAAACTGAAGTCTCAACCTTGCCTTTTTCTGATTCTCACTGTGTTTGCATATGCAATACAGACTGGGCCCTAAACATCATCTCCAAGACATTTTGGCTTGAACAGTCTTACAGAAAAACAAGGAACTTCCAGTACGAGTCAAGTATTCCCCCCCCCCCCCCCCCAGGGCAAAGCTTATAAATAGCATTATTATCCGGAAATTTTCCTTCACAGAGGCTACAGCGTACTGGTTGCCTTTAGCTTTCTGAGGCAACAGCTGAAGAATGTTTCGACCACAGCGATTCTACACGAATCATGTTATTTCACGCAGAGCTTGACTTGTAGATAAAAACAAGCTTGTTGTGAATACACTGAATGGTAATTTTTGAACAGTTTATATCACAAATATCATACTTTGTTTCTAGCCTTGAGCGTGTTAAGTGTTTCCAATCTTGATTTTTTTTTTTTCTTTTGTAAAAACAGAAAAAGATGTTCTTGATACATATACTAGAAGCTGAGAGCCACTGGTGTCTTGTTTAGCTGGATTGCCTTGGGGTATGCAGAGCCTTTTATCTTGTCAACCTAATGTATGTGTGTGCATGTGTGTAGGACAGGAAGAGAGAGAGAGAGAACAAGAGAGAGAGAGAGAGCAAGTGAGGAGATAGGCGGATCAATACTAAGCCGTCAGGAGGTCTGCTACTCCCAGAGAGAGAGGGAACAGGACACCCAGCTGAGAGTGGAGAGGGTGAAAGTAATAGACTGAGAGAGACAAAGAGTGAAGAGGAGGAAGGGGTGAAGTAAGAGTGGAGAAGGAAAAGATGGGGGCGAGATGGATGGACAGTGGAAAAGCAACAGGGAAAAGGACACGGGGATGGAAATAGGAAGGGAGAATAGATGTGGCCGGTGATAAATGAACAGATAGAAGGGACAGGAAGAACATGGGGAGAAGAATAATGTAGCTGAAAACCAGAAGAATGTGATGGAAAAGGGGTGAGGAAAAGGGCAAGTGCAGGGTTACAGTGTAAGTTACTGTTGACCCTGAAGTGCAAAACACACCGACATTTCAGAAAACTAAACTAAACACTTTGACACAAACAGCAACTGAGTATTTGTCATTGTGTTTTTGATTTGTTCTTGTTTCGAGGCTCTTTTATGTTGAACAGGTGTCCGTTTGTCTGTAAGGAACTAAGTAAAATTTAGTTACAAAAAGGGCTCTTGTTTTAAAAAAAAAATCAAATTAGGTTATTTGTGTATTTTTGAAACTCGATCTTTGAATAATATAAAAGTACACCCCCCACCGCCGACACACACACACACACACACACACACACACGCACACACGCACACACACACACACACACACACACACACACACACACACACACACACACAAAAGATGTGATTTACAGAGATACAAGAAAAAAACAAATATTCATGTTGTGTTACAGATGTAGGGGCTCAAGAGTTGGGAGTTCGGCTTGTAATCGGAAGGTTGCCGGTTCGAGCCCCGGCTTAGACAGTCTCGGTCGTTGTGTCCTTGGGCAAGACACTTCACCTGCCGCCTACTGGTGTTGGCCAGAAGGGCCGATGGCGCGATATGGCAGCCTCGCTTCTGTCAGTCTGCCCCAGGGCAGCTGTGGCTACAACTCCACCAGTGTATGAATGTGTGTGTGAATGGGTGGATGACTGGGTGTGTAAAGCGCTTTGGGGTCCCTAGGGGGGACTAGTAAAAACGCTATACAAATACAGGCCATTTACCATTTACCATGTACAAGGGAAAAAAGTATGTACACAACAAGAGTATATTACTTGTATCTCTGTAAATCAACATCTGCTGGGATTTAAACCTTAAACTGTGACAGTGTGAGGGGTCATGCACGAGCTTCTCGTTATCCAAATTATAAAAAAAAAAGACTTGGTATTTTTAACATGCGTTTGATGCATAATTAAAGTGAAAATAAACATCAAATAAGGAAGGAAGTGAAACTGTAATGCATAAGAGCTAAAAGGTTCGACTTGACACTCATAATGAATATTTAAACCCTGGTGACCGTAACTCTTTAAATGATTCATTGTTCTCCCACATATCTATTTTTAGATCCTTTGTCTTAAAAAAAAAAAATCCTGTTTCAACTCTTCATGTTCTTCTCTTTCTTCTTCTGACACATTTTTTCAGCTGCTGGTTTCATACTTTTTAAAAAGATGTCAACCATGACAGATAGCAATGACTTATTAGCCTGCCAGCTGCGAATAGAAAGAAAGACAGAAAGAAATGAAGAAAGAGAAAAGACAGGAAAAATCATCTGCAAATTATCTGTGAATATCATCAGCTGTAATTATCTATCCGCAGTGTATTTCAGCTAGTGATGATTAAAATTCTTAATGGGCTCCGGGAATAGTATTATTTAATGTAGGGGAGTACAATTGGGAATAATACACCATTATTACAAAATGAATTCGGCATGAAGAATTTCAATTGACTTTTGTTATACTTGGGCCAATAATGACCCAGGTTCCTTAATGAAAGAAATGACTGTGAGGCATAACACAGTTTTTTTTTAAATGAAGTAAAGGAACGTAATGAAACGTCTCCTCCTCACTATTGCTTTATCTGGTTTGTAACAAGCATGAAAGCAAAATGAGCATTTTATGCTTTAATATAGAATTTCAAAGGAGTCTGTATTGCTAATCAGGAGGTCAGGACAGTGGAGGAGATTACAATCAAAGATGAATTGTAAAATTGCCACATTATAGGTACAGGTAAGGATAGGTATTAAGTGATTGCGCATGGGTGGGCTTTGTTTAACTTATTGCATACTTGCAATGTAATATATGGGGAGACCCAAATAGTAAAAAACCCCAAAACGTTGTAAATCTGTGCATTTTCATGAGTTTTGATGCTAAACTGCAAGAAGATTAATGATTCCTTCATAAGCTAGGTTATCTAATATTAGACATATTCAATGATGAAGACCAACAGCCTCGTTTATAAGACAATATGCCTTTCTAACCTGCATCTCTCTTTCTATCTGAAGGTTAGGGCTCACAGGGGAGGAAAGGGATCAGGTTACACTAATGCATCATGGCTGCTGGAGGACACACACGCACACGCCTCGTCACACTCTGTCTCACCTTATCTCTCTTTCTCTTTCTCTCACGCACACACCCTTGTGTGCTGATACCCTTGTACAGGTTTAAAGCATGGCCGTGGCCTTGTGTTATTGCAAGCTGCAAGCACTCTGCCGTCTGTCTCAGGGTAAATCACTTGTCTCTAAAAATAAACTGAAGTCATATACGATCAAAAGAGGCCTGGTGGAGGTTAAACAGTGGCAGATCAGTTTATTTCAACATAAGCTCGTGTTAATGAGATTAAACTTACATTATGGGAAAACCTGAGATACAGCTTTGTACTTGTGATTTCACTCTGTGTTCAAGTGCTCATTCCTAATCTGGACAAATTGTTTTTGTTGGAAAGGAATTTCATGTCACACATCAGAGAAAAAATGGTCACTGCCATCCTGTAACTTTTTCAGTTCAATTCAATTGTATTTATACAGCCCCAAATCACAGCAACAGTCGCCTCAACGTGCTTTATATTATAAGGTGGACCCTACAATAACATAGAGAAAAATCCAACAATCATACGACCACCTATGAGCAAGCACTTTGGCGACAGTGGGAAGGAAAACCCCCCTTTTAACAGGAAGAAACCTCCAGCAGAACCAGGGAGGGGCGGTCATCTGCCGCGACCGGTTGGGGTGAGAGAAGGAAGACGAGATAAAGGATAACTGTCAACTTATTTGGTGATGGTCATATGATTGTTGGGTTTTTCTCTTTTTTTTATTTTTTTTTTGGTAGGGTCTAACTTGCAATATAAAGCATCTTGAGGCGACTGTTGTTGTGATTTGGTGCTGTATAAATAAAATTGAATTGAACTGAATTGATGGGGCGATGTCAGTCAACAAGGCTCCATATTAGCAAGTATCAGAATCAGAATCGCGTTTATTGGCCATGTATATGCACAGACACATACAGGGAATTTGATTCTGGTGACTCTCAAGCACAGCAATGTAAATCACAACAATATGTAAACAGCACAATACACACACACACACACACACACACACACACACACACACACGTGTGTATATATACATGTACACATGCATACACATACATACACAAAGCTGTGCAAACCAACCATAAATGACAGAAATGAAATTAAGCATAGCATGAATGTATAAATGAAGTATAGATGTTCAGCTAATATATCAACTCTAAAGTACACGTTTTACACATCTTAAATTTATCAAAATGATTTTTACCTCTGTATTCCCCAATACATTATGATAATATTACTGAAATTATTAGTTCACAGTTATTTTTAGAGTTATTGACTTATAATTTTACAGGCTCTAATATAACTCCCCAGAATTTATTGGAATGAAAAGACAAAACATGCTGACCCCATATGTTCTTTATCTGCAAGTATGACGCATTTACAGCCAACAAATTGTTTATATTATATTTGTGACTTGTGTACAACTCTTGAGAAAAGCCAGCAGTTCATGTGGAGATCCAAAAAGTGCCTCTGGATTAGCAGAATGGGGTGGTGTTTCTGTTTTTAAGAAGCAGGACCAGAGGGGTGTGCTCCAATTACATGGGGATAACACTGCTCAGCCTCCCTGAGAAGATCTATGCCAGGATACTTACAGGACAGTCCTGTTAGTCAAACCTTGGATTCAGAAGGAAAACATTGTGGTTTATGTCAGGGTCTTGGAATGCTGGACCAGTGCTTTATCTTGTTGAGGATATTTGAGGATGCGTGGGAGTTTGCTCAACCAGTCTACATGTGTTTTGTGAACTTGGAGAAAACATTCTGTCATGGGAGACCCTGTGCGCGCGCGTGTGTGTGTGTGTGTGTGCGTGTGCGTGTGTGTGTGTGTGTGTGTTTGAGCAGAGACTTTGGGGGGAAAAGGGTATCTGGGCCGTTCAGACCCTGTAAAACTGCTGTGGGAGACTGATCTATATTGCAGGTAATAAGTCAGACCTGTCGATCCCATATGGGGCTTAGTGTGTCTGACTAAAATGCCTCTTGTGTGGTGAGATGTTCCTCAACAAGGAACCTAGAGGACACCCTGGGACAGACTGGAAAGATTGTATTTCTTAGCTGGTTTGGGAACCCCTTGGTGTCTCCCCAGGTGAGCTGGAGGATTTGGCCATGGGAGGGAAGTCTTAAACTACTGCCCCCATGACCCAGCCCCAAAGAAGCAGCAGATGAATGGTGATTCATTCTTGGGTATTTGGTTTAGTGCTGCGGGTGGTTGATTTACCATAGTAATACTAAATTACCCTAAAGAGCTAAAGAACATATCACCACATTTGCAATACAGGATTATTTCAAACCAGGTTAATTTTGATATTTCAAATTAATGAAGTCAAATGTCATACTTTGAGGTCATACATTAGCCACGACATTGTGAGTAACAACTATTTGTGATACAGGGTGATGCCTACATTATTTGGTATGTATTTTTAAGTAGTGTAGTTTACACCTCACTTCTAGTTTTTGTACTATTGTTTGTGTTTTTTTTTCAACGATTGCATTGCCATTTACCATAATAATACAAAACATATCATCTGTTTATAACATTGTGAAATTAAAAGTTTAGCTTTACTTTCAATCAGCAGTTCATTTGGATCAGAGGGAAAGAGTCAGTGTGTGTTAAAGGCCACCCCAAATTCAGCTTGCTAATAGTGCATTTCTTCTATCAGTAACGTATTCATCATCGTCCAATCCCCACTGTCGATCACTTTGTGCAACGGTTGCAGTTACCCACTGGGTCATGCAAATCGCCATGAGTGTGCGTTTGAAACTGCGTGTGCACCAGACTTAATCTCCTAATGTGGAGCCATCATTCATCCATTTAGCTGTACATTAGTTTGTTAGTCAATTACGCGCCCTTGTTGAGTCAACAGCTTGGCATTTCCATCATGTTGGTTCGTCTAAGCAAACAAACGAAGTACTCCCCTTGGACTTATGGAGATGTTACAAGAAGACTTTTCAGTATTCTTATTTTCATTTTTAGTATTAACACAATAATCCGTTTCACTATGAATTGGTCCGTCTCAGTGAAAGCACCTTGGTGTGAAGTCCATTTATAGTTCAAACACACTGGGAAACACTTTCACATTCTCATTCAGCTGGTAAAAACCTATAAATGACTTTCCATGAAATTTCCACTGGAACACTGGTCACTTCTTAATAGTAAAGGTCAACGGTGAAAGTGCAGAAGGATTATGTTCTCTCTGAATGTCATTCTTTCCCTTATATACATGTGCACACACATGCACAGACACACACACCCGCATTCTCTCTCACACACTCACACACTTTCGCTCTCTCTCCCAAGTCTAGTGATAGGGCCTTATTGTGTGAGCCAGAGGAAATGCAGACACAGCAGAGGACAAGCCATCCATTGATCTGAGTATAGACTCGTCTCGTTCTCAGCCTCTTTTCTCCCTTCTCTCGAGCTGCTACCCCGCACTGTCTCTGCCTTTCCAACCCATTGCAACCCCTTGTTTTTCTCTGCTCTTTGTGTTATCTGCACTCCACTGTCCTACACATATATATTTTTTATCACCCTATGATCGACCACCCTCTGTGTCTCTATATTATCACCTTCTATCTGTAGGCCATTTCTACTGCTTTTGTAGCTACTTGCCTTCTTGGACTAACCATGCTTTCTCCCACACTCTTGTCTTTATTTCTTTTTATTCCAAAAATAATCTATCTCTTTGCTCTTCCCTTCACTCAGCTTCACCTTCTATATATATATATATATATTCCCACTAATCCTTATTTCCTCATGTTTCATTATTTTTTTAAGGTAATATTCAGGTGAAGTCTGCAAGTTAAAAAAGAAAACAAAAAACAAAACAGAAAGTAGTACACAAGAGGAGGAAATACAAAGTTAAATGCTTGACTGAGGAGGAAGTAAGGAAGTGGCAGAAATAGACAAAGAAAATGAGAAGAGGAATCTATCTGTGAAGAAAGGAAACATAACATGCTATGGAGATAAAGGAAGAACAATTAAAATAACGAAAGAAGTAGAAGAAAGGACAGAAGAAAGAACACCTGATGAGAAGCGGTAGTTCAAATGTCTTGGAGCTATGCCAGTAAAACCAAGCACAGAGAGAAACTGATGTACTGAACGCATCCACCCCCTTGCACACACATACACAGCACAGCCTCAGTAACGGCATAGCTCACGGCTAAAGTAACCCTCAAGTGACTGGTGAGCCTCAGAACTAGCTGCTCTTGAACGTCCCTTATCTCCTTCACCTCCCCTCTTCTTTCCTTTCCTCGCTGCTTCAGCAAATTCCCTCTTCACCTCGCTCCTTCACCTTCTCCCTCCCCTCTTCTTTCTCCGCACTGACACTCCTGTCTCCCTCCCTCCCTTCGGTCCTCCATCCTCCTTTCTGCTTCCTCTGTGCCTTGCTCCCTTCCTGCTGCACAGGCTTTTATATGATCCATGTGGACCTCCCTAATGACATGTGGAACTCTGTGTGTGCGATCGTGTGTCTGTGAGTATGCGTGTGTTAAAGGTGCTGACATGTGCATGTGTGTGTATCTGTGTATGTGTATTTGAAGTGCTGACATGTGCGTGTGTGATGGAGGTACTGATCGTAGTGTGGTTCTCCTACTGAAGTTTTGCCGACAGCTTTTTACTTTTGAAAAGGGCAGTGACGAGAGCTGGTGGGTAGTGAGGGGAGGGGGTGGGGAGGTAGTGAGGGCTCGATGGCTGTGGAAGACAAAGGTAGAAAAAAAAAGAAAGCAAGAAAAGATTGCAGGAGAAGTCAAGAAAGGAGCTAAGCTAATGTTGGGAGGCATGAAGGATCACAAATTGTTGAAAAGTGAACATGAGTAACTGCACTGCTGTCTCGTGTTCTCCTTTTTGTTTTTTCAGTGTCACGGCATTATGGCAAACAGCTCTTTGAAATGTGTTGCAGAAAGTTGAAATATTACAGGAAGAATAGTCTGAAACCAACAGGAAGAATGGGATGGGGTGAGGAGGAGGAAAGGAAAGAAAAAGACAGAGGAAAATAGAGGGTGCAGGGTGCTCGGCATACATAAAGTGCTGGAAATATCATGTTTCCTCCTTTCAAGCCCGCAATGAGATGAGAGGACACCAAGAGAGACAGAGAAAGGAGAGGTGACAGGATTTTGTCACAGTGAAACGAGCTCTCTTGGAAGATGACAAGTTTTAAAGAGGACTGATTGGGGCTTTAAGCGTTTCTTAAGAACTCCCCTTGACTGAAAAGACTGACCACCTGCACACATGCTGGGAAGTGCTTCTCTAAAGTGATTCATGCAGCGTATTTTCAGTCACACTCAGCTTATGGCCAATGGTAGAATGCTGACATTTCATATTTGAGGAAACCAGTTTTTCACAATTACAGATTTAAAGATTGGTCCCTGAAACATTAATTACTGCCACATCACACTTAACAGAAGATATACATGTGAAATAAGAAATTACTAGGCAGAAATGATCAATTTCAGTGAAGTTGGAAAGAAAAAAAAAAACAATTAAAAGATGTGCCAAAACTAAAAGCTTCTTCCAACTCTGATTCTAAACCCTGTGTTCTACAGTAGATTCAGAGTTCACACTGCAATAATTTAAATGTGTAACAGATAAATTAAAAACGAAATAAACTTTTAAAAAAATCATAGAGTGGGTCAAATGCACCTCTTTGACATGGTTTTTGTGCATACTTGTTTGACCGATTCAGTTTAGGTCAGCCGTGCATTTATAAACTTATGGTTTTTACTGCTGAGTCTTAACATATGGTGAATTCCTTCCAACTCCCAGAAAAATAAGTGTAACATTTACAGCCCTGGGTTGACATTACATATAGTGTCAGTAAAGACCTACATGTTAACCGTAACCATGGTGACAGTAGTCCCACAAATTTAAGCTGAAATATATCAGTGGATTGTTGGATATAACTGTTGGATGCTGGAATTGAAATTTATTACATAAGCAGAATTGATTGACTTAGAAGAGATTAAAAATAAATTATTTTTAAGGACAATTAAATAGACATGCTTGTTTAATTAAATGAAAACATCCCTTTACCTTTGAATTCTATATTTTGCTATATATATTATAACTCAGTATTTTTATATATGTGAAGTATGTGGGGATTAAAGTGTTTTTGTGTCTGTTTTTGTTGTTGTTGTTTTTTTCTATTTTAGTTTTTACCAAAGTCAATACAAGGCTCATTTAACCATAAACCATATCTTGAAGTATAAAAAAGTGGACCATAGAAATATCACGCACAGTATATCTTCAATAAATTGTTAAAATGCCCATACAAAGATTTTATCTGATGAAGGTAGGAATATTTTCTGGATGATTTGTACTTTTTAAAAGTTGTATTTATTTATACTTAAAACAAAAGCAGACTTTGTTGGACAGATGAGCTGACCTCTAATGAAACTAAACCGATACCTCTGTGAAAGAGACATCTAAAACACGAAGCTTTGGTTTGGCTCAGAGCTTTTCAGTCAGTATTAATGAGGTAAGAAAAAAAATCCACGAAAGGCTGTATTGAAGTGGGAAGTGAATGTATAGGAGAGAGAAGAGGTATAGAGGGAAGCTTTCTCTTTGTCTTTTCAATCTTGCTTGAAATATCTTTCATAGACTTGTTCATTTATATCTTGAATGTGTTTCCATTATAGCTACCAGTTGGTATCTAAAGTAAAAAAGTAAGAAAATTAGAAACGTGACTGGACTGTAGTCAAGCGCTATAGGCAGCAGTATACCTGTGCTTTGTATTTTTCCAAATCCAGATGTTTTTCTCTTAAGCTTAAATGTGTTTTTGAATTGTGTTTTTCTTTTTTTTCCCCCACAATGCCTCATTTGCAGGGATACATAGCAGTCCTTCAGTGGCCTGATGAAACAAGCTCTATGTGTTTAAACTGTAGCATGTCTTTGAAGTGATACAGACATGTTTGAAAGATGAAAGGAAGAAAAGAGAACATATTGTAGACCAGTTGTCTACTGTTATAAACTTTTAGACAGCAACACACACCGCAGTCTAAGAGTTTGCCCACAGTCAAAAGCACTCACAGAGACTGATCATGAAATGCATGCATCACACTTGTGATTTGTGAAGCTACCACTCTGCTCTTTTACCCTGTGAGGGCAGTACAGATAAGTGTTCTGCAAGTGTTTAACTATTTATGTAAGGCATTTCATAATAACCTTTACGAAGGTAATTTCTCAAATGTTCAGACAACCTTTGTATTAAATTCCAAACCTGTTAAATAATGTGAAAATCTGCTTGAATTGCATCTTGTACAAGAACATATTTTGGGTTATTTTCAGTTGTTTAAACTGTTATTTTGAGAAATACAGAATAGCTGTATGTATGTCTAAAACAGATCTAACAGTTACACTGTGGCTTTCTTTTTTCCAATGTTTTTCATAAATGACTGTGGGGTCCCAAAGGTTGATGTAGGAAATCTTTGACAGTTTGCTAGTTAAGAGTGATTGATGCCTGTCTCCCTATCAGCTGTTAAGCAGGGATGAGGGAGAACTGGTGATGCAAATCACATTGGATGCTGCCTGCTGGCATCTGACTTCAGGAATGGTAATTAAAAACACATTATGACAAAGACAACATCTGGTGGTGCATTTGAAGTGTCAACCCAACAGTAGTGCAGCGCTACATTACCCTGGCAGAACATGCACAAAAGATTAAAGGTATCCTGCAAAACTGCAGACTCTATTTCAAACCATGAAAAATGACAAGCAAACAGTGTTAAAATTAAAATCATATTTTCTCCTGCTTGATGGTGCTTTGTGGAAAGTAAAAAACAATCACAAAGTAATTAGTTTCATTGCCATGGTGCTTTCCAACTCACTGAAAATTTGCTTTGAATTTTGTGCAATATTTGTTCCTTTTTCATTTATGTTGATTTACGCTACCATTAATTTGAAACAAATGAAATATTATCAGTGCGTAAATGAATGGAAAGCCTGCTATATCTCAGTGAACTTAATAATTAAGCAACTGGCAAATGCAATTTTCTTCCAAGTGACGCTAAGTAATCAGAGTGTCAAGTCTGGTGGGTCATGACTGTACCGTCCAAGATAAGAATATAAGGGATGTTTCTCCATTACATTTGCTTAATTCTTTATATATTGTGAAGACCTCAACCCTCTTTGCTTTCATAGTGGATCAAAGCAAAGACATTTCTTGCAAATGTTCATCGCTTCATTGTGGCAGATGTGCTATATGAAAAAAACAAAAAAAGACGTAGCACAATTTTAAAGGGAGGCAGTTGTACAGTGTTCTTGTTTTGAGCTTCTTGGTCAACCTTTATTTGTGGAGTTTGTAGTAAAATTAGTTTTGTGATGGACTAGTGACCTGTGCTGGGCATATCAAGTTTGGTAGTTTCTATAGAAAAAATAAGCAGTGATAGTTGTTTGCATGCATGTGCTGGGCAGTTATGTAAAGCATTTCACTAATCTTTCATGTTGTATCACATACTTGGTGGTGATAAGGCCAAAATCAAATCAAGTTTGTCAAAGGTCCTCAAGGTAAGACAAAATTACAAATATCTCAAAGGCTAATGTCAAATGTGAATCAATGTAACAGTTCCCAAAAATAAAACTTAAAACCACACACACGGTAAATGGCCTGTATTTGTATAGCGTTTTTACGAGCCCCCCTAAGGGACCCCAAAGCGCTTTACACACCCAGTCATCCACCCATTCACACACTGGTGGAGGGAAGCTACAGTTGTAGCCACAGCTACCCTGGGGCAGACTGACAGAAGCGAGGCTGCCATATCGCGCCATCGGCCCTTCTGGCCAACACCAGTAGGCGGCAGGTGAAGTGTCTTGCCCAAGGACACAACGACCGAGACTGTCTAAGCCGGGGCTCGAACCGGCAACCTTCCTATGACAAGCCGAACTCCCAACTCTTGAGCCACGATCACCACGATATTTATTTCTTTTTATTCTCTCTCTTTCAAACACAAAAGAGAGAGAAAAAACACAGCATTTTGAAGTGTATAGTAAGAGCAGCACATCATTCTAGTGTAAGATGGCATTTCAATCCAGTCTAAAAACATTCACAGATATACTGAAACTTTTGACAGTGCAATTAAAGGTATTGGAAGTATTTCAAAATCTTATTTAATTCCTTTGAAGATTTTTGGGTGGTGCAGGGACTAGACTGTCATTCCCCACTGAGTAAAATTAAAAGTGGATTATTATTTTATAATCTTTTGTCCATGACACCATCCAAACATGTGCACAGTGTGTGTCTCTGTGTGTGTTTGCTAAGCCACTTAACACTGACCTATGAATCATTCAAAAAGAAAAAAGTATCTAACTCAAGGGATGAACCAGTTAGCAAAGAACTAACTAAAATTGTATATTTATGAAAACAAATTGATTCCTAAAGACTTGTTTGTTGAAAGTTTGGCCCATCTCAGCATTGTGTGCAGTGTTTCCTTAAAAAAAAAATGAGGAAACTGGACAAGCGGAGGACAGAAGAAGTAGGGGGAAGCCCAACAAACAAACAAACAAAAACAAAACTATTTACAGCAAACGAACAGTATCCAAATGCATCTGACCTGACCTTCAGTTGATCCATGTATTATTTGATGAAGCCTCGTTGGGAATGGTCTCAGTGGCTGTCAAGGACTTATTCTTAAGGAAAACATGGGAGAAGAGGTGGAGGTACGCCAAATTACACAAAAACTGGACTGAACATCACTGGCAATAGTCAAAGGAGCTTGCAAAGAAAAGCGTCTGGACTTCTTTAAGTTGCTTGAAGACCACGGAGGCCGTGGAGACTGTCAGAAAACGACTACAAGAAGACAGCTCCTTGGAGGACAGGATCAACTTCACACCCGATCAGATCTGCACACTGTTAGACCTCTGCCTCACCACTACATACACTCAACAAAAATATAAACGCAACACCTTTGTTACTGCTCCCATTCCCCATGGGATGGACGTAGAGACCTAAAATTCATTCCAGATACACAATATAACCATCCCTCCCAAACAGTGGTCACAAATCAGTCCAAATGTGTGGTAGTGGGCACATCTGCTATATTGAGATAATCCATCCCACCTCACAGGTGTGCCACATCAGGATGCTGATCTGACATCATGAGTAGTGCACAGGTGTACCTCAGACTGCCCACAACAAAAGGCCACCCTGGAATGTGCAGTTTTGTCTCACAGCAAAATGCCACAGATGCCACAAGCAATGAGGACGCGTGCAATTGGCATGCTGACAGCAGGAATGTCAACCAGATCTGTCGCCCGTGCATTGAATGTTCATTTCTCAACCATAAGCCATCTCCACAGGCGTTTCAGAGAATATGGCAGCACATCCAACCGGCCTCACAACCGCAGACCTCGTGTAACCACACCAGCCCAGGACCTCCACATCCAGCAGGTTCACCTCCAAGATCGTCTGAGACCAGCCACCCAGACAGCTGCTGGAACAATTGGTTTGCACAACCAAACAATTTCTGCACAAACTGTCAGAAACCGTCTCAGGGACGCTCAACTGCATGCCCGTCGTCCTCATCGGGGTCTTGACCTGACTCCAGCTCGTCGCCGTAACAGACTTGTGTGGGCAAATGCTCACATTCGATGGCGTCTGGCACGTTGGAGAGGTGTGCGCTTCACGGATGAATCATGGTTCACATTGTTCAGGGCAGATGGCAGCTGAGAATGTCCCAGTTCTTGCATGGCCAGCATACTCACCGGACATGTCACCCATTGAGCATGTTCGGGATGTGCTTGACCGGCGTATGCGACAGCGTGTACCAGTTCCCACGAATATCCAACAACCTCGCACAGCCATTGAAGTGGAGTGGACCAACATTCCACAGGCCACAATTGACAATCTGATAGACTCCATGCGACGATGTGTTGCACTGCATGAGGCAAATGGTGGTCACACCAGATACTGACCGGTTCTGGGTCCCCAGACCCCCAATAGCGCAAAAAAATGCACATTCCAGGGTGGCCTTTTGTTGTGGGCAGTCTGAGGTACACCTGTGCACTACTCATGATGTCAGATCAGCATCCTGATGTGGCACACCTGTGAGGTGGGATGGATTATCTCAATATAGCAGATGTGCCCACTACCACACATTTGGACTGATTTGTGACCACTGTTTGGGAGGGATGGTTATATTGTGTATCTGGAATGAATTTTAGGTCTCTACGTCCATCCCATGCGGAATGGGAGCAGTAACAAAGGTGTTGCGTTTATATTTTTGTTGAGTGTATTTCAAGTACAACGAAGGCTTTTACAGACAAAAACATGGCTGTGCCATGGGCTCCCCCGTGTCACCTATTGTAGCCAACCTTTACATGGAGGAAGTGGAAAGGAAGGCTCTTGGCTCTTTCAAAGGAAGAGTACCCAGCCACTGGTACAGATATGTGGACGACACCTGGGTCAAAATCAAGACCCAAGAAGTGGAATCCTTCACTGCGCACATTAACGCTGTGGATAAGAACATCAAGTTCACCAGGGAAGACACAAAGGACAACTGTTTGCCTTTCCTGGACTGCGCTGTGCACATTGAAGAGAACGGCAAACTCAACATCGAAGTTTACCGGAAGCCCACACACACGGACCAGTACCTCCTCTTTGACTCCCATCACCCTCTGGAACACAAACTTGGAGTAATTAGGACCCTACACCACCGGGCAGAACATGTTCCCTCTAAGCCTGAAGGAAAAAAGAAGGAACACACACATGTAAAGGAAGGATTCAAAACGTGCGGCTATCCTAAATGGGCGTTCTTAAAGTCAGCAAAGAGGCACAGAAAAGAAGACCAGACACCAGCGAGTAGGGATGGGTATCGTTTAGGTTTCATCCGATACCGGTGCCAAATCGGTACTTTTGAAACGGTGCCGGTGCTCAAACGGTGCTCAAACCGGTGCTTAAAGAATGGAGAACACAAAATTGGTCCAAAAACCTCTCATGTTCAGCTGTTTTTTGTAAAAATATAACAATGTTAGCCTTTTCTGCAGCTATGGGGCATATATGGTATCACTCTTGGCTGGAAGCAGTGCTTAAACAATGGAAAAAACACAAACTTTGTCCTAAACCTCTCATGTTTAACTGTTTTCCACTTTTTCTTTGGTCATTTTAGCCTTTTTAGCCAGGGTGAAGGGAGTATCTGCCATCAAACAAGAGGACAGCCGCATGTAGCTATGATGATGTTTGCTAGTTCACCTTACATGCATTAATGTAATAACGTGGTTAGCCTACTCAACGTAAATTAGCTACTCACGCAGAGAAGAACGGCTGCTGCCACCATCATCCGTCATCATTTCTGCTACACTGGCAGGGCTAGGGGCCAGGACTCTCCTCTTCGTGTTTTTGGGGGATGTTGCATAACAGGCAACCCACCCGCAGTAGATGTGCTCGGTGTGAGGTCTCGCAGCAAGCTATCAAATACGGCGCATTTCTGGGCTTTTAAAAAAAACGCTATGCGTCGCCAGCTGTTTCATCGGATATGAGGTGTTACCTCCTTTGACAGTATCACAGTATCAGCTTAAAGCACTTGTTGCTGCTGAGTTTGCATATTTTGCTATGAAGTACAGCCAGACTTTTGACCGCTTCGCCTTGGACATTTTTAATCTGTAGCTCTGCTCTAACAGAACGTACGTACCTGGCCCCGCCTACGATCCTCGGAAACGTAAAATGATTGGCTAGAATCTAAAGTGTATCACAGCTCAGGAAAAAAAGCACCGAAATAAAGCACCGAAATGTGCGCTGCTTTTCGGTCTGGTTACTACCGTTTATGTCAGAACCGGTGCCATCATGGCACCGGACACCGGTACCCATCCCTACCAGCGAGGGAGGATAAGAAGGACAGACGCAACAACATTGTCATCCCCTATGTAGCCGGTGTATCAGAAAAACTCAGGAGTTTTCTCCAAGCATGACATCCCGGTGCATTTCAGACCCAGCAACACGCTCAGACAAAAACTGGTTCACCCGAAAGACAAAACGCCAAAACACAAACTTAACAATGTGGTGTATGCTGTACAGTGCAGCGAGGAATGCTCAGACCTCTACATTGGAGAGACCAAACAGCCACTTCACAAGCGCATGGCACAACACAGAAGAGCCACCTCCACAGGACAAGACTCAGCAGTCCATCTGCATCTTAAGGATAAAGGACACTCTTTGGAGGATGCCAATGTTCACATTTTGGACAGAGAGGACAGATGGTTTGAAAGAGGAGTGAAAGAAGCCATCTATGTCCACTGTGAACAACCATCTTTGAACAGAGGCGGTGGTTTACGACACCAACTCTCTGCCATCTATAATCCAGTTTTGAGATCCCTTCCCAGACGCCTTAACGCCCACTCACATCCTGGGCCATCTGACCTCAGGAATTCGCATGATAAGGTGGGGCCAGGTTTCACAATGAACTCACCCGAAACTCTGGCTGATTGGGACCCACACCCAGTTTCACACCTTGGCTCAGGCGATTAGAGGATCATCAGGGGGTCCTTTTGTCCCTCTGTGGGGGGAAACTCCCACTAGGTTTATATCTGGGACTCTCCACCATTTGACCTTAGAACTAAAGAAGCTTCTCGGATGAGAGGTGAAACGTCTTCAAGCAACTTAAAGAAGTCCAGATGCTTTTCTTTGCAAGCTCCTTTGACTACGATGACCTGGATGACTGAGAACCTTCACAGACATCACTGGCAATACATCTCATAGAATGATGAATCCAGGATAGTTTTAGTTCAAATCACCATCAGCATCTACCAGAGGGGTTCAGGAGAGAGGTATAGCATTCCTAGATAGAAGAAAAACACAAAACGATGATAATGTTAAGTATTTATTTTATTTAACCTTTATGTGACTAGGAAGTATATCATTTTCAAGGGAGACCTGGACAAAAAGTCACACCATTACAAAGTAACAGTGATCTTAAAATTAAATATACCATGAATACACATGAGACGCACAGAAACACAGACAAACGCACATATACCTCTGAGACTTGGCCTGGGTCTCTATTGTAAATGCCGCAGTTCATCTATGTGAGCTGTAGTGAAGTTAGTAGCTAATTAGTTTGGCACAGCAGCAGTCTTCCCAGGCCCTGAATGTGTCTGTGCATGTGCATATGTGTGTGGTGTGTGTGTTGGGGGTGCAGTGGAGGTGTTAATCCCAACTTGTTGTTCTACACCAATACCCCCACCCTCCTTTGCACCCCCTTTAGACCCTTTTAACTTTCTGCTTGTCCTCTCTCTCCCTCCTTCTCTGTTTCCCTTCCACTTTTTTGGCTCTTGCTTTTCAGTCTCATTGTTTCTGTGTTCTCTTTCACCTTTCGCTTATTCTTCTTTCTTCTGTTCTGTATTTCTTTTTCTTTAGTTATGTGCATATTTTATTCATGCCTCTGTCTTTTTACATCGTGTCTTTTCTCCTTATTTACTTATTTTTAGTTACCATGATTTTTCTCCCTTGCAGGTTATTTCTTATTTTATTTCCCACTCTTTCTCCCTATTCCTCTCTCCCACTCTCTTATTTTCTCTCCAGCTCCTTCCCTCCCATTTAATGAAAGATCCCGGTATTGGACTATATAGACTATAGTAGAGTGTTGTATGGGTCCCCCTGGCTTCATTTCTCTGTATCCCACTGTTCATCATCCATCTTTACATTTCTCCCTTAGCCTCAACTAATGGAGGTCCTCCTCTATCTCTGTAATCCAGTGTCTCTCTCCCTCCACCTTTCTGTTGCTCTTTCTTTCCTCTTCCTCTCTGTAGACTAATGAAAGTCTGCGGTGTTGGTCTAATCCCCCGGCTGTGTGCTCACAGCTTCTTTGTTGGTCACATCTGACTAATGCCCTCCGTCTCACTCCACAGCACAGCAGCCTCTTACCTCAGCCCTGGTGGACACACACACACACCCACAACAGACGCACAAACAGACACACACATATGCAAAGACACACACACAGACATTTTTGCCTAAATTGTATGCATCAGTAACTGTCTTTTAAAGAGATACTTTAAGATACAGTTACAACACCCACAACAACACCATCCATACAACCTGCTTACAGAGTAAGTGTTTCTATGCGCATTGTTCTTATAAACACAACACGTTTCCGTACAAACATACGGCACGGTGCCTTTTTGAAAATTATCTCTCAAGGATAATAATTTTTAACCCTTAAAGTAGGACAGTGAAGTGCTGTTTAAGGACCTTGTTTGTATGTTCTTCACTTACCTCTGTTGAATTATGCATGAATCCGTTAAGCATTGTAGTAGCCTACTCTTTTGCTTTAAAAAGTGCATTTCCCAATTTATCATAGGAACTAATTCAAGTGAACTGGCAAATGTTGAGATTTGAAGTGGTGCTGGGTACCAGAGCAAAAAGAAGATGAATAAAAAGTTGAAGCTCATCAGGGTTAGGGTAGAGAAACACTAAAATGGTGTTCCCTCAAGAGTGCTAGTAATAGCGTTCAAAGGCCAAAGAACCCTCATGTTAACTGTGAAACTCAAATAAACCATTAAATTATAAAACCATTAATAAACTAATGCACAGTTTGCATCTTAAGACTATTATTTTTTGTGATATTAGCTCAGAATATGTTTAAATTTAAACATAGTGTTATGGCCCGTCTAGGCGCGGCCAGACCACAACATAAAGGGTGATCCATCCCCGTCCAACCCCAAGCAGCACGTCACACAAAAAGGCGGTCCACCATGCTCTTACATTAACATAATACAGTGACACAGTGAACGGTTGGGTTGGGCCGAGGATGAATGAAGTGGCAGTCCCCGGCTGTCTCTTCTTATCCGCTGCCTCACGGTCCTCAGCCAATCGGTGCGAGCCATCCACCCTGGATGCACCAATCCCGGAGGAGCACCTGGACACTCAAATTCACACATGATTACGATCACAGTCGTAACAATAGAAATGAACCAAGTCCCCCTGTCTGCCAAGTCTAGACTCAGCATCTATAAACTGCTGCCTGTATTGATCTGACCTTTAGTCACTTATATTGTAGCAACACTGTACCCAGGCAGCTAACTGACTCTGGCACCTACACTCAGGTCAAAGCAGATCATTTTTAACCTCACTGAAATTAGTCATAACACTTTATTCAAACCATATTCAGATTAGCTTTCAGATCACTGCTCCATTATTATGACAGTGACCTGAACTAACCTTGGTTTTTCCTCTTGTAGAATCATTGTTAATGGTTTTTATTGATGTAGCGATATTCCGTGTCCTTGTAGCGCAAGCACGTTATAGTCAGTATTCCTTGGACTGCCAGAAATATGTCCACATGACAAATCCAGTATGCCCATATGCACTGAATTCAATATATTTAATTCATATTATTATTATTAGTATTATTATTATTATTAATCCTCCTGTGCTTGCAGCACATCATTGTCTGTGGATCACAGTGTGTTTGCATGTGTCTGGGAGGACTGTCTGAGCTACTTTTATGTGTGTCAGTGTGTGTATGCCCCCATGTGGGTTTGAGGAGTTGAGTCTTACACAATTCTGACAGTGTTTGTAATATTTTCGGTCATTAGATTGCCTGTTTATGGAGATGCAATAAATCATGACAAAACATACTCAAACACAAGTGTGTGTTTATCAACACGGCAAAGCTGTTTCAGGCCTTGCACATTTTCAGCTGTGAATGTTACATTGAGGTTAAATTGTTTCAGTTTCCGTGAGACTGCAGTGAAATTGAGGCTTAACATGCTCTATGGCTCAATGCTTATACAGTGTAAAGTGTTTTCTATATGGTCGGATTATGTTTTGGGAAACAAAATAATGGGTTTGTGCTTAAGTGGGCTAATCTTAGTTTGGAAGCACGAGTGGTTATCACTTATTTTATTTTATTTGTTTATAAAAAACAAAACAAAACATATCAATCAGTAAAAGCTTGCCAAAAAAGTAGCTATTTTATAAACTTTGAGATGTTTCACAAGACACCCTCACTAGCTAAAGCAGGGTTTATACATTCAATTAAGTTCGGTAATATTTCTATAACATTGGTTCACAGCAAAATTAATCTCCAAGTGCTTTCTGATGTAAGATAAGGACGCTAGATCTTTAGAAAAACAACCTCAACAGTCCGTTGACCCTGTAAGGCCAAGCACTTGTAGATGATGGGGAGGAAGACCTCTCTTAAAGCAGGAAGAGATCAACGGCAGACCCAGGTTCAGGGAAAAGAAGGCA
This sequence comes from Maylandia zebra, assembly GCF_041146795.1. Taxonomy (NCBI): domain Eukaryota; kingdom Metazoa; phylum Chordata; class Actinopteri; order Cichliformes; family Cichlidae; genus Maylandia; species Maylandia zebra. The sequence continues at coordinate 39,561,123 of NC_135173.1, read as the reverse complement.
TTTGTTGCAACAGATTGGAGAACGAGGGGGAGGAGGAGAAGAGAGTAAAGTGAGACAGTGTGATGAGCAGAAAATACAAACTATGGGCGAAAGAAGACAAAAGTTAATGAAGTGCAATAGTGGCATAGAGGCACATGGGGAGTGAAAGGGGGGGGGGGGGGGGGGGTAGAAAAAGGGTCCCCTAGTAGCTAAAACATAAAAATTATAAGACTAATCTTAAAAAAGTAGAGAGGAAGTCTGACTGTTGAGCCCAAAACAGATGTTTCTGTTGGAAAGGAACCTAATGACTGAAGTGTGTGCCTCACATTCTACTTTTCAAAAGCCAATGAACCAAAAGTAAACCTGAACTCAAAAAGCAAAGTGCTCTGATGTGACTACGAGGTCTGATTATTGAGACATTTGTATGTGAGGGGAGGGATTTTAAGTTCAATTCTAGATTTCACTTCAAGCCATTAGAAAAAAAGAAAAAAGAAAAAAAAGAAAGATGAAACATCTATATATTTTCACTGGCTGTAATTATTAGATAGAAAAGAAGAAAGGAAATAATGCCTCAATAAAACTGCTTTTCCCATTTAAATCAAATGTTGAAGTCTGAATGGTATTATTTTCTGTATTATATTTTCTGTTTTCTGGCAGTGGAATATGTATCATCCTGAAATGACCAAAATGGGCAAAATCAGTAAATTTGATTTATTGTTAAGTATCCTCTGTAACTGCACACATTAAATAAATTGCAGTTTTTAAGTAAATCTGCATACTGTACTGTAGATTCTGTAACATGACATCAACGACATGAAAACACAGCCTAAGAAAAATGCTTAAGTCTTGGTTTTTTCCCCATGGATTATTTTTATTCTTGAAAATTAGATACCATTTGAAAAGACTCTTTTTTTCTTAAAAAAAACCAACAACATTGAATTAACATGAATGCATGAATTGTTAATTAGATAGCATATTTTTAAAGAACAACTGCAAATATCGAGCATGTTTACAAGTTTTCTTTAGATGTTCAAAATATGCTAAATTTTCAACTCTGGGTCATGATTTCCTTTCTACAACTAAATATAAAACAGTCAGGGACTAAAAAATAATTTTAAATGACCTTCAGTATTCATGCAAATAATTCACATCAGTAATTTTGCATCAAGCTTCTCTTCTACCTTCACCCCCGTTCTTCTCTCCACTTCCAATAAATGTAGACTATATTTCAAACTAGATACTCTCCTGTTTGGAGTTAACATGTACAAGTCAGCCAAAGGTGAAATCAGGCTGTGCCAGGTTAGATTTTCAGCTTACAAGGTCTCAGGCGAGGCTCCTCTGATTCATAAAGGGTTTGCAGAAGGAGCAAGAGACGCTGTGTGTGATCGCCAGAAATACTTTTATACCGTCTCATCCGTTGAGGCCTCCAAGGCCCTTGTGTTTTCCTAACACGCAGACTATCCAGAAAGAAATTATTAAAAAGTCTTGTTTTAAGAATACAAAAATGTAATTTTACTCATAGTAAAATTTAATCATTGATAAAGATCAATGTTATTCAAATAAATTAAAAAAAATCAAATTTAAGTTTGCATAAGTTCTGTAAACTTTGTTTTAGATGGGATTACCAGAAAACCCAGCAAAATTTAAAGAACAAAATAAAAGGATCACAAGAAGGATGAAAAAAGTCAGACAGATAAACCGGACAGGCAAAAAAACAAAACAAAACCAAAAAAAACAATAAATACCATAAGTTGCCAAAAAAACCATAAACCCACAGACATACAAGTCTGTGGACATCCAATAAACATAGTGGATGGTAAGAAGAAAAGGTGAAAGGTGTGCAAACCTCTCTTGGCACCCTCTCCAGTTTCCTGTCTAATCCGACAGAAGCCGCCATGAAATCAGATCTCCTGCTCCATGCCTCCTGCCTTGACTGTAAAACCATGCTAGAATCTAGCAGGGAGAATAACCGAAGAACACGGGCACTAATCCACCTGTCAGTCTGCAGGCTCTGGGATTTAGGACGGACTCCTGTCACTTGCTGTGAGGTATAAGAAGGGGAGAGAGGTGGACAAATGTGAGCAAGGGCTAAAGAAATACCTGTGAATTCCCTGTGTATGATACTACTCATCCCTTTTCTGTCATTCAAACCATTTCTTTCACCTAATCTGTTTATAGCTATTACAATATTGTAATTTACTCTCCTTCCACTCTACCTTTGGAGCTCACTTATTTACTCTCTGTGTTTCAATCTGTGCAAACATATTCCCTATCTACTCATAACTTTTTCATCTTCATTAGCTTCTTATTATCAGTTCTGACATGCCATCTTTTCTCCCCTTACTTCTCAGGGAGATTTGTTAATACCGCCCTGGCTCAGAGTGCAGTTAGAGATAATCTACCTTCCTGAGCTGTGAACTTTATTATTGCGAGTTGATAAAGAATGGCATCCAAAAGAATTATGTAGATGTGCCAGATAGCCACCTATCCAATTTATAAAGTTTTGACTCTAATGGGTCTTCGGGAGGCAAATGGGAGCTTGAGGAAGAGCAAGGACCATATAATCCAAAGGTTAGACAAGGTAAATTTGTGTCTAATTCATGAATGAAATATTTTTTATAAGTCAAAGGAGATCAAGATCAAAAGGGATTTCACTTGCAGCCAATGCTGGATTACTGGAATGAACCCTATAATTGCTCATCTCCTGAATCAGGAGGTACTGATGTTGGCAAAAAAGGTGACGAGTAATCAGATGGTAGCACTAGTGTGAGAAGCTGGAGGCAGTTTGGCAGAATCAGTTGATTAAATTACTAAAGAAAACAATGGTTGGCTGCTACGTTGGGTATTTGCAAGCTGAAAAGTAGATGCATTTTAAACAGGGTGCATATAAGAACAGTGAATGAGAAATGTAGAAATGTATGCTAAGATGCAAACTTAGATCACTCTGACTCATTTTAATGCTGAGGGGAAAACGCATCAACCAATCTCAGTGCTAAGCTCTCTCTAAAAGTTAGACGCTGACATTCAGGCTTTTATCACAGGGACCTTTACTCATGCCAAAGCGGCTGAACTTTGATCCACAGTCATGCTGTCAGTCAAAAAAGTAGTGAGAGACACAGACACACTAGATGTTAACTCACTGCTTTCTGGAAAAGAAAACAACTTTGTTTTAAAAGTCATGCGCTTTGGGCAATTTTCTTCCAATTATTTATTATCTTCTATTTTCTGTCATTTTAGTTTCTATGTTTAAGTGAGTTATGCTCCTCCAAGAAGCATGAGGAAGCTAATTGACCTTGCAGAAGTGAACATATGCATTAAATTCAGCATATTGTGAATTAGCCAAAGCCATTGATGCACAGTAGGTCGCATTCTGTAGCTAATTATTATCAGCCATCTGCTAAATATTGTCAGCAGCTTTGCAACGTTTTTACGTTCTAACTTGTGTTTCTTTACCATTTGTTATTTATATTCCTGTACCTGTTTGTGCTTATCATCCTGTCAATCTAGCTTTTCTCCTTTAAATTTTATTCAACTCTTATTATTTGGGGAAGCGTGCGCGTGCGTGTGCGCGTGCACACACACGCACACACACACACACACACACACACACACACACACACACACACACACACACAAGACATGAAAAAGAAACCCAAAATGAGCACAGTTTGAGAACTGTAGGAGTCAGTGAAATAGCGGTTTGAAAGAACGGATGACTGCAGACAGATATCGGCAAAATCATATGTGTAACATTCCCAATAAAATGCAAAAGTAGAGGTGTAGTCGCCAGGGAGTAGAAAGACAGTCGGTCAAGATGGTTGCTATCGGGCCCTTGACAGAAAACATAAGAAGTTCTTTGATTGCCTGTGATTACAGATAAGTGCAGTATTTTCACAAAGACCCATTTTTTTGATAAAGACTTATCCTCCCTTCCCAGGAGAGGTGAAAAGAGGCTGACAGACAGAGAAAAAACTGGATAACGGCAAAGAGGGACTGAGAGAGGGCTCTCGTTGGTATAGCTCTGTTGATGTGATGCTAAATTATTCCTCGTGTTCTGTGCCTCATCATCTGTCTGCCAACTTTTTTTTTTACATTTTATCTCTTTGCTTTTTTTTCAGAATGTGCCTTTACTCTAAGCTCTACTTTCTATTTTCTCCCTTTCACTGTCTGTGACCTCCTTTTCACATCTCTGTTCCCTTTCCGTCTGTTACGCCAGTCTCTAATGTTATCATCTTATTAAATCATTGTTATCAGTTGTAATCACTTCCATAGATATGGCTAGTAGGTGTCCTCTCATTCCTGCTCATGTAATCCAGATGTGTTGTCATCCAGTCTAATCAGTGGCTGTGTATGAAACCTAAACCTCAAAAAAGTTGAAAAGACTTTTTTTTTTTTTTTGCATGTTAGGCTTTCTCAGCAAGATTTTGGGTCTAGGACATGCTTATCATCTCTTTTTTTAACAGCAAGTACTTTGATACTCACATTCATTTTACTACACTGTTTGAAAGCAGTCTTCCTATTGTCAATTTGGCTGTTTATCATTTTTTTTTTGGCTTATTTTGATGTGGGCTTTGTTTCATAACACTCCAAACATTTCCCTACTGGTTACAATGTCTGAAGCCTGGGTCCTCCTTCATTAAAGCTAGACAATACATGCTACACTTTTGTTTGACATGCCTGAAATGAGCAAGGCATTCCCTGAAGATGACAGCATATGTTGCTCCAGAACCTGTGCACCTGTACAGTGCTGTTTCAAACAGCATTCATATAGCTTGACTTCAGTATCTGATTCTGAAGCCCATCTCAGATAATGTGGAAAGGTAAACAAACACATGGGTTATAGAAAAAGAAAGAGTGAGGATTTTATGGGAGCTTTCTAGAACTTTTTTGCACTGCTCAGCTCACATCACCCTCTCTGAAAAGCATGCAATATTTCTATTGATAAGTAAAGCAGGGAGAGCCCCTTTCACCTTGAAATGTGCTGCATTTCTGACTAATCTTCTTCTTCCTTCTTAAAAATTACCTTTCTGAAGGGCGCTGGAGTTCAGGGAATCAATAGATCACTCAGGCTGCAAATGTATTATCTTACAAAGGAGGGGTGGTGGGTGTGTGTGTGTGTGGGGGGGGGGGGGGGGGGGGAGGGGGGGGCGTTGATGGAGAAGGGAATAGAAGTAAAGAGAAGGGGAGAGTATGAACAGAGAGATGAAGAGAGAGTGGCAAACAGAGAGGAAGTGAAGGATAAGGGTAAAGGGTAAATAGGGTGAGAGCAGAGTGGTGGAAGGTAGATGGATCAAGCAAGGGACTGATGAAATGGACATTAGGCGAGGAGAGCAAAAGAGGAAGCAAGATGGAAAAGGCAAAAGTTGCAAAAATATTACCTGGTAGACTACGAAGAAGTACTAGAGACACATTATGAATAAAAAAAAAACATTCTTACTCATTCTGAGTATAAAGTTGAAATTTGGAGATTAAAGTCAAATTTGTATTTTGAGAAAAAGTTCAGTTCAGCTGCTACAGCTCCTATACCTTCTACCAAATGCCTTGTGTAGATGAGTTAGTGTAATATTTGTTTATTTCTTAATGTGGCCCTAATACTCTGTCATAAGAACAAAAATAGGGAGAATATGAAAAATTAAAGGGTGGCTTCATGGTACCTTTAAGTGACTACATAAACTTAAATGCAAGTGACAGATCTATCACAATCAAAATCATCTTTAGTTGGCCAAGTTTGTGCACAGAAACAACAAGTTAGGCTTATACTAAAACTCAGTTCCCAGAAAAGTTGAGATGCTGTGTAAACTCTAAATAAAAATGCAATAAGTTGTAAATCATTTAAAATCTAAAATAAAGTCAAAAATAGCATCAACTGTTGAATCCACTTTCTGGGTACATTAGTGCATATATCAAGGGTAACTTGCATATCTAAAGAGCATACTTTTGTAACAATTAGGCTCCCATGCTGTTATATGTGTACTCTTTAAACATATCATTGCCTCACCAGGGAAATTTCTACTTAGCTGCAGTTTTGATCTCAGAGTTGCATTCAGCTTTGTCTGCTTTGCCTCATGTTGCTTCATATCTTTAGTACACTGACATTACATAATGCTGTTATTTTGTAATTTTGTTTGTGGGTGAAAATGTAAAATGAAAAATGAATTAACCTGAAGATAACAAGTAGGACCCCCCTCCAACACCAAACCCGCCACCACTCTTAGTTGCTCACATACGCAGACAAACACACACACACAGATCCACACAGGCAGACAGATCAATACAGTCTCATTTCACACCTTGTGCAGCCAAAGTTTTCCATTGTAGAGGCAGCAAAACACAGACAGACAACAAAGATAGGTAGTCAAGCAACACACAGTGGATAGAGAGACAGATAGACATAGAGATGTGAGGCTAGGTGGCAGAAACAAGGTATAAATGGTGAGGTGAATCCCAATAAAAGTGTTTTGAGTTTCAAACGAAAAAAAAAAAAAAAGATTTCCTGGGTGGCTGACGCATTTTGGAGTCTGTCTAAATGGTTGTGTGTGTCTGTGGTTTTTGGAGTGCGAGGATCAGACATGTTTTTTGAGTTCAAAACAGCCCGCTCTGTTCCATGTTCCTTACAGTGACACTGATCTTCTTCTCAGTTGCCTCTCTAATATATTTCCTTGTCATTTCTCTTCCTTTGCCCCCCTCCTCCACTCTCTTCATTTTACATTTTTGACATTAGGCTGACAGTTTTAGCCATCTGACGCTTATGCTAAATGCAACAGCAGATTAGGCTTCAAGTCTTACTATAGCAACCCCTAAAAATAGGAAACACAAAAGTCAGAGTGTTAGCTTTCTTACAGCAATCCTTTGACCCTGGAGAATAATCATGCTAAAGCAGAAGTTTAATAGATTAAATCCCCTCCTCTCCTTTCCTTTTTTCTTCTCTCCTCAATTTCCTTATAGATTGAGGCAGGAGCAAGCAGGTGGAATAGCCTTTAAGTTTAACCATGATGTGCATGTATGAGCCCTTCCTGTCGACGGGAGGCAGAGCCTTAAAATTTGGCCTTCCACAGCCTTTCTATTCCCTTCATTTGTATGTGCGTATCCCTCCTCCCTCACTTGCCCACTCAACATTGGCTTCACTCCACAGGCTGCCGACTTTAGTAATCAATATATATGTGTGTGCCTGAGTGTGCGTGTGAGTAATGGAGTGAAATCTGACAGCAATTGTCAGTCATCTCACACGGGCGTCAAAATAGAGTCTAAAATGCTGCGCCAAAAAGCAGTGTGTTCCTCCACTCATTTATATGTATGCATATGGAAGCTTGAAAGCATTTGATTATCATCCATCTCTGCATCACCTCTTTCTGAACCACCTCCGAACAATAAAAACCATTACAGCCACTTTGCTGTACACCAGTGAACATTTGTCATCCCATTGTGCCGATAACAATACTGTGAGATTACTTTTGTTCAGTCATTATTCATCCTTTTATGTTTCCATTCTTTTGGCAAAGAATTGCCTTGTAACTTAACTTTCATGAACCAAAATCCTGTTTGTGTTTATTACATCCCATTTTTTAAAGGCCAATTTGCAGGTTTGTGATCTTTTGTGATTTACTGAGAGCACCACCGCAGTTCCTTAGTCCTTGCTGCATTTGTTATTATGGGTTTATATGTTTTAATGTCAAGCAATAATCCAAGTTTTAATCAACTGTTGTCACCACCACCACCTACCGAGGAATAAGTGTGTCATTTAGGGATTATTTACTGGAAAATATTTTCGTCTGAGTAGGTGACTGACAAGAAGGAAATTAAGGGTCTCATGTACTTTATTCCATCAAATATCCATTCAAATGCAAGTCTTCTGGCTTTGGTTGCCCATTCAGGGCACTGGAATCAACTTGTGCTGTAATGAGATATGTACAAAGACATCACTCAGCTGCTTCTCAACTGAATAGCAAGGAACTAAGATTAGACGAAACCCACATTTATATTGTTTATTGTGATGGATTATCAAGCCTGGGTAATTTTCCAGTCTGTGGAAGTAGCTTTTCATCATGTACAAGAAAAAAAAATTGCAGCAAATGGCCTATTTCAAAAAAGAGAAACAAGCCCAGTCTAAGACATATTGTTATGCCTGTCTGGTTCAGGACTATTACAAAACAGCAACAATTTTCCCCAAGTTGAAATGTATTCACGTATTAAGTCAAAGAATATAAACCAAATAGAACTGATATATACTTGCTAACACAAAAGTCGTTGTGGATTAAACTAGCGATAACTGCAAACACAATGACACCAAAGGAAATGAAAATCTGAAAGAGTGAAAGGCACCAATATTCCAAGTCCATCTTGGAAAGAAAGCAAGCAGGTGAAGACAGCTCCTTGTATGAGGCGTGAATAGCTATGGATTAGGATCTGACTACACGGCAGACAGGGCCAGCAACCAATGACATGAGGTCTTTCATTGGATGATGGCGACAAGTCCCCAAAATGTTTGGACAGGGCGATGTTTACCTCTCTTCTTTTAACAACAGTGCGTAAACATTGGAACTGAGGAGACCAGCTGGTGTACTTTGAAAGAGGACTGTTGTGCCTTGTGTGATCCAGGAATCTAGCTTGGGCTTGGGATGCAAAAGGAATCAATACTTTAAATTTCAACTTGACTCTTAAAATGTATCCATTCTGTACTTATTAATGAGAGTGAATATTATAATTCTGGCTTAGTCCCAGACTTGAAAATGCATTTTTCTTCAGTAGGTTACTTCTGATATTATTAGATATTAAAAAAAAAAGATAAACGATTATGCCATAACACCAACGGTAAACAAATGTTTTGGTTTGTTTTTAATTCATTTCATTTCTCGTTTTGACATTTTAATACTAATAGTATCCACCCACGTTAAAACTCACACCGAAAAAGATACACGACACCACAGCCATGATTAATATTCTGGTCTCAAGTATATTTCATTATCTTCTGCTTAAAGTTAATTCTTCTAGTCAGCTCAGTTTAGGGACTTCTTTCGACTTGGGTGGTTAGATATTTGGCTGAGCAACATGGGAGACTGGATTTTGAATGTTGAATGTCTAAGTGCTGTTGCATAAGAGTCTTAAATGAGTCCTTGATAATCGGAAGACAAACACAGTTATATAAACTGCACATAAGCATCCGTCTATGTGCCGTGTAGCTGACTATTTGTGTGTGCACAAGTGAATATGCTTCGTCCACAGTGTGTGTATCAACATCTGTGTGTATTTCTTCTCTTACCATCATGCGTGGAGTCCAAAGTAAGGAGATGGTATTTCTCCTGTCATTCTTATTCTACTTTAGTTGCTATTGTGCTGTTTTTCTTTCATTCAGTTCCTCTCTCTCCTACTATTTTTGCTCCTGTTGTCTTAAAGATTGTTCATACCCTTCTACTTTCTTCATGTTTTTGTTTTTCAGTTCCTTTTCTCATCTTCTTTGTGTCCAACTTCATCTCTGTCTTCATTTTTCTTTAATAGTACTTCCTTTTGGCTTTCTTTTTCCTCTTATCGTTTTATGGTTTGGGATATATGTGTTTCTGAGGAGCGTGAATACAACCTTGATGGGATATTTCCCCACAGGATGTCATTAAGATGCAGCTGGGGTGGACATAAGGTGTGTGCTTAGGGATCAGCCAGAGCCAAAGCTGTGTAACAGATTGCCTTGCTAATAAACTATGAAAGGGCAGGAGCAAAGTGGTAGGGGTGTGTCAACATGTGTTGGGGAGGGGGGCAAATGGAAAGAGAATGCTAATAGTTCTGTCAAGACAATCACGAGTCAAGTGTTTGCACAGGTGCTTATCAAGATACACACACATACTTCATGTAGTTTCAATCAGATCTGCCCCTAATGGTAGTGGACACTTGTGCGAAAGTCTTTAGCCACCTCTCATCTTTTTATATTTTGTTAGGAAAATGGGAAATAGGTGTACAATTTATTCAAACATACAAACATAAATGGAAAGGGAGCATTTAAGACAAAAACAGAGTTTGTACAATTCTAACAAAATTAAAATTCAATAATTGGTATGACCACCTTTTTTTCCACACAGCCTGAACTCTCTTATGCACTCTTTCTTATAATTTCTTTAACTAGTGCATACTTCTCCAGCCTTTTAGGACATTTAGAGTTCTTTAGATATTGGCTGCTTTTTGTTCTGTTCCCTGTCAAGATGATCCCACATTGCTTCAATAATACGTTGGTCCAGGCTCTGGGGAGGCCAGTCCATGACTAATAGTGTTCTGTTGTGTGTTTTTCTATCCAGATATACTTATAGTGCACTACCAGTGTGTTTGAGATCATTGTGATGTTGAAAAATGAAGCATTTAATAATCTGACACTTTAAGATGGAATTGCACGGTAGATTTTCAGTCCAGCTCTTGTGTAATTTCTCATACCTCAGTCTTTTCTCTCGCAGTTTCCCTTCCATAAGAATCATTTCTTCCCCTTCCATTGAGACTATTTCTGGTGAGCAGTGTATAAAACCTCTATAAATGCCAGAGACATCTTTCAGGTCCTGGGTCAGGTATTTGCTGGACTTCTCATATGCCTTAAGGGCATGACTTTCAGATGCTTTTCATCTGCTGTGGACATTCTTTATTTTTTAGGCTTGTTTCTTCTTTTATTCTTCACTTGTCCAGTTCCCTCAATTTTTTTTTACAACACACTACACACAGTGCAGAGATATTAATAGCTAATGCTAATAGCGCTTCCTCATGAAAAATACTATTTCATGTCTATCAAACTGTTATCTTTGACATTTTCAAAGACTCAGCTAAAGAAATAGTAACAATATTATTATTACTTCTTTAATGGCGTTGGTGACGTTCTGTTAGTGACTAAGGTAACAAAATGTACAATTTAAAATTGGTTCATTTCTACGTAGTTTGTTAAGTGTAAACACCACACTCTGGATTTAGGTGTTGCTCATTGTTAAGGGGCTTAGCACACAGAGGGAGACTCACTTTCCAATGCAAACAGAAAAACAGAAAAAAAACATTACTATAGAAAGGTACAAAGACTGAAAATGACTGAAAACGCAGTCAGTGTAGAAAGAGCTATTGCTGGGGACCACTTAAAGGTGCAAGAAAGTGACACCCTGGAAGCAAAATATAAAGAAATGAGAAAAATCATCTACCAAAGATGTCTTCTGGTAGGCTTGACCAGGTGTGAGTCTCGCCAGGCGAGCTTCGTAATTAGCTTTCAGCTTCTATGTTAATGTTATTGACTTTTGAGATTTATTCTGCTTTGTGTTTGTTATCTTTATTCCATTTTTCTATAAATTCAAATCTTCTTTGTGTGCAAGACTAATGAACCTGACACTCATTCAAAATGACCTAGCCACCTACCTAGCAGTCACAGTAAATTTATACATGCACACATTTAAACTTCTTATCATCATGGGCTGTGCAGATGGAGCTAAGTTGAACAATAATAAAAATGCAGATGATTACCCAGAATCACCTCAGGCTGAAGGAAATTAAAGTATATATTTTAAAGTGCTTGGGTAAAGTTGACTGAACCTGTATGTTTTGTTCAACAACGTCCTGATTTATATTCAATGTCGCCATGCACATTAACAAGTGTGAACTGCATCTTGAATACAGCTTTATGTTGCTGGCTACAGGGCGGCTCCACTGAAGTAGATTGAACGTCACTACTTTGCTTAAGAATGAAGCAGTTTGTCCTGGGTGGAGATGTTGCATTTGTGTTTTCCACCCACATCTGATTTATCAAATTACCATTTTCTACAATCTGTGGCCAAATATCTACTATATTTTGGCTCATCAACACTATTGCATTATACAATGAAGCACATTTACATTCAGAGGATGTCACTGGATCTGCTTACTCATTGGTCTATCATCGTCACACCAATTCCTCGGGGACGTTGAGGGCTCGCTGCCTCGTGAAAATACAAAATGCTGTCATCAGCATTTACGGGAGGGAAGGAGAGAGGGAGGAAGAAAGAGGAAGATGAGGAAGATTCCAAACAACACAAGACACTACAGGGAGTGCAGAATTATTAGGCAAATGAGTATTTTGTCCACATCATCCTCTTCATGCATGTTGTCTTACTCCAAGCTGTATAGGCTCGAAAGCCTACTACCAATTAAGCATATTAGGTGATGTGCATCTCTGTAATGAGAAGGGGTGTGGTCTAATGACATCAACACCCTATATCAGGTGTGCATAATTATTAGGCAACGTCCTTTCCTTTGGCAAAATGGGTCAAAAGAAGGACTTGACAGGCTCAGAAAAGTCAAAAATAGTGAGATATCTTGCAGAGGGATGCAGCAGTCTCAAAATTTCAAAGCTTCTGAAGCGTGATCATCGAACAATCAAGCGTTTCATTCAAAATAGTCAACAGGGTCGCAAGAAGCGTGTGGAAAAACCAAGGCGCAAAATAACTGCCCATGAACTGAGAAAAGTCAAGCGTGCAGCTGCCAAGATGCCACTTGCCACCAGTTTGGCCATATTTCAGAGCTGCAACATCACTGGAGTGCCCAAAAGCACAAGGTGTGCAATACACAGAGACATGGCCAAGGTAAGAAAGGCTGAAAGACGACCACCACTGAACAAGACACACAAGCTGAAACGTCAAGACTGGGCCAAGAAATATCTCAAGACTGGTTTTTCTAAGGTTTTATGGACTGATGAAATGAGAGTGAGTCTTGATGGGCCAGATGGATGGGCCCGTGGCTGGATTGGTAAAGGGCAGAGAGCTGCAGTCCGACTCAGCTAGGTGGAGGTGGAGTACTGGTTTGGGCTGGTATCATCAAAGATGAGCTTGTGGGGCCTTTTCGGGTTGAGGATGGAGTCAAGCTCAACTCCCAGTCCTACTGCCAGTTTCTGGAAGACACCTTCTTCAAGCAGTGGTACAGGAAGAAGTCTGCATCCTTCAAGAAAAACATGATTTCCATGCAGGACAATGCTCCATCACACGCGTCCAAGTACTCCACAGTGTGGCTGGCAAGAAAGGGTATAAAAGAAGAAAAACTAATGACATGGCCACCTTGTTCACCTGATCTGAACCCCATTGAGAACCTGTGGTCCATCATCAAATGTGAGATTTACAAGGAGGGAAAACAGTACACCTCTCTGAACAGTGTCTGGGAGGCTGTGGTTGCTGCTGCACGCAATGTTGATGGTGAACAGATCAAAACACTGACAGAATCCATGTATGGCAGGCTTTTGAGTGTCCTTGCAAAGAAAGGTGGCTATATTGGTCGCTGATTTGTTTTTGTTTTGTTTTTGAATGTCAGAAATGTATATTTGTGAATGTAGAGATGTTATATTGGTTTCACTGGTAAAAAGAAATGATTGAAATGGGTATATATTTGTTTTTTGTTAAGTTGCCTAATAATTCTGCACAGTAATAGTCACCTGCACACACAGATATCCCCCTAAAATAGCTAAAACTAAAAACAAACTACAAACTACTTCCAAAAACATTCAGCTTTGATATTAATGAGTTTTTTGGGTTCATTGAGAACATGGTTGTTGTTCAATAATAAAATTATTCCTCAAAAATACAACTTGCCTAATAATTCTGCACTCCCTGTAGACAGCCCTTACACATTTTAGCCAAACTAAATTATAGCCAATGTATTTTTGTTTATTTTAAACGGAAAATTGAGAGATAGCATATGGAGGAAGAGAAGATGGAAAACTAGAAAGAATAATGAATGGCACAAGCGACAGAACAAAGGTGGAAGGATGACAGAAACGCACCAGGTGGAAAGGAAAATAGGTGGAATGAGAGATGTGAATTGAGACAAAAAGAGACAGACAGTTTGAGTTAAAATGTTGAATTATTGCCTCAGTGGGAGAGGCAGAAAGTAAGAGGGTGGCTGACAGGATGTGTGCCTATGGGGCTTGTGCTGAACAGAGACAGTTGACTAAGACGATTAATGAGTTTCTCACTCCACGAGACACACATACGCATACACACATAGACACAGGGTGAGCTTCAGTAATGACATCAGTGTTAAAGTCAGCGATGACTAAGTGTAGACCTCCAGAAAACTGATGATCAGTAGTAGATGAGTCTTCCCGGGGCAACAAAACGCATGACTATGATGTAATGTGATGTCCTGTGTGCTCAGCAGGTTTAGGTGTAGCATGCAGTCACTGTTTCCTAGGCTTTAGAGTATGAAAGGATAATATGTAAGTACCTTTCTTGCATATTTGCTTCATTTCCATGATTCGTAGCTCTCTTGTTTATGTACTTTTCATGGATATCAAATTTGTGGTTTTGGGCAGGTCTTGGTGGGACATCATAATAAACTGTTCACATCTGAATACATGAAGTACTTTTTTAGATATTAAAAGAATCAGATACGTTAAACAACATCTAATACAATTTTCCTGAGTATTTTTTTGTATAACTGAAATACAACTTGGCTGTGTATGTGCACATGTGTACACAGACACAAGCCTATTTCAGGATTTCAGCAACAGACACTTAACTGTACTTAAGTGAATGCTCCAATATATTTAGTATGTTTATCTGGTTACTGAGGTTCTAAGCAACCATACTTGAAGAGCATGTGTGTGTGTGTGTGTGTGTGTGTGTGTGTGTGTGTGTGTGTGTGTGTGTGTGTGTGTATCACGCATCAACATGACACAAGTGGTTTTGTGCATTGTGTGTCTTTGTATGTGCACTGTATATTTCAGCCAACTGTGCAAGGCCACTCAGCCGATAGCCAGACCTACATGAAGGCCAGAGGAACTCTACAAATAAACTCCTGTGGTACAGACCAGTGGACAGTTGAACAGATAGAGTTTTGTGCAGTGCATGTGTACATTACTGTATATGTTTGTGTTTGAGTGTGTGCAAGCCCTATGTATGGTGGTACTGTACTTGATTGGTTTACTTAGAGGGCTTGGCAAATATGTCCAGTAAACATAACGTTTTTAGTTTCCACTCAGGCCTGCATTCTCAAACACAGTCTGAGACACACACGGTCAGCACACATCAGGTCTGAAATACATTTTGTGTTTGTCTTCAGGCTTCCTCTGGCTTCTTTTTTCTAGTTTTCAATATTTGTCCTTTCTCTCCTTACTGTCTTGTTTTCAGGCTTGTTCCCCTGTTACTTGTTTTACTCATTCTCATTCCAAACGTTTTATCCACAAAGACAGCTCATGTCCTAGAGATCAATAATTTCTAGTTTGGGAATAAATATAAACAGACATTTATGGGGAAAATGTATATGTCTGTTTATGGGGAAAAAGTGTTTACACGTTCATATCTCCCTCTACACATGTTTGCTACAAAAAATAACAATAATCTATATTTTCTCGTGGGCATTTAAAATATTCCCTTTCAGCAATGTACCAAAAAATTTGGTTTCATTCACTGTGAGGCAGCAGTATGAGCCACTGAGACTCTGTTGAACCTCTATCATTATGGTATCTTTGGGCTCCATTGGTGCAGAAACATTTTCCCAGACTAAAGTTGGACCATGAACTTATCTGACTTTATGGAAAATGTTGAATATTTTTGCTATTCTTTATTTTCATTACTGAAGGGAGGGGTGCCTAAAAGAGACTGGCCTGCATACTGGTCAGTGTAATTATTGCCTATTCCCTATGCAATTATTCCCTGTATAACATCAGCTGGCTTTGGAAGAGGAAAACCTTCAATCACACTAACCCTTAGGAATGTCTACTCTTGAGTGATCTATAAATTATTACTCACATGTCACAAAAGACTTCTGGTTAAACTCTGCATCAGTAAGTTGAGTGTGACTTTATGAGAGCAAAGCTTCGGGTGAATTTAAGTTAGTCGTTACAAATGTTACAACAGTTTTTCTTGGGGCCAATAAGGATGATGAACTGTTAAAAATATAAAAAATCCATAAGAAACAAATACAGTTGAATACATAGGTGCAAATGTGTAATGATATGTAGCTTTGTGTAATTATGAATGGGATTGATACATTTTTTAAAAAGTAAGTAAAATTCTATTGTAGCAGTAAATAATAATAAGAATAGTAAATAATGCCTATAGCTACTTGATCTCTGAAAAATTATTGAATAATGTGTTTTTTTGAAAAAAAAAAGGTAGAAAACAGATTTGAATATACATATTACTGTCTCAAAATCATCTTATTTTTTTATTTTTGTTAAAACAAGATTACTGGGCTTCATTTAATAATCCTGCATAAACTGGAGAAACTTTAAAAAATAATTTCTGACATCCAAGCAGGAATCCAGAGAAGGGGCAGCTTTCCGAAGTGTGTTCATTGCAGTGACAACAGTTTAAAAATAAATAAATAATCTGTGCTCCAGCTGAAATAACTGGGATGCTGAAGTTAATTAAAAAAGAAAAAAAGCAGCAAAAGAGAAGTTTGGAATCAAAGATGAAAGGAAAAAAGGCTAACAGAATATATAACAAAAAGAAAGCTGATTGCAGACAAGTAGCATGGCATTTGAGATGAGAAACTCACTGCAATGAAGGGAAAAAAAACAAACTTACTTCTGTGGGACAGTGTCAGAAAGTTATTATTGCGGAATTACATATATGTGTGTGAAGTATTCGTATGCATGATTTAGGCACAGACCCGTGCACACTACTGGTAAATGAGACCCGTCATTAGTAAAGGTTATTCTTGAAGATGTCACTTTGACTGTTTTTGAAGACACATTTCCCAGAAGGTTAAGGAATCACACACCCTTTCAACATAAACCAGGACAGACCTGGATATATAGTCATGTAAAAAAAAAACATAAAGAGTTTCCTGTGAAGTATCCAGTAGATTGTAGAACCAACTTTAAGTAATTGTTTCAGTGTGACTTTTTCAGTCTCTCACATCATTGTAGATGAACTGGTCCAGTCTTCATTACAACATTGCTTCAGTACATTGAGGTTTGTGGGAATTTGTTTATATGACTATCTTAAGGTGCTACCACAGCTTTTCAGTTGGGTCGAGGTCTGGACTTTGATCGACCATTGCAACACCTTGATTCTTTACTTTTTCCAATTTTGCTTGACAGTTGGTATTTGTCCTGATATGCTGCATTTGCTTTTCATCAAATGTGATGATGTGCATTGTGGGCACTTTGGTCTCATCTGTCTAAAGGACATTGTTTCAGAAGACTGGGTTCAGATGCAATTTTGCAAACTTAAACCCTGTTCCTATGTTGGTAACCCTCAACCTTTACAAACAAGTCAAGCTTGTTCAGTCTTTTTTTTAATTGCGCTGACATAAACTTTAACATTTGACAAGCAAATCAGGTCCTGTAGAGTCTGAAAAGTAGCCGTTGGATTTTTTTGGCAGCTTCTATGAGTACTATGAGTACTCTGACCTTTTGGTGAATATGCTGGGGCATCCTTTCCTGGAAAGATTGTGCTAACACTACCTGAATGCTCCAGACCAGCAAACTGTCAAAACTTCTGCTTTTATAAAGGTTGTCACACTTGCTGAAGATTAGTTAATCGAATTCACTGAAAATAGTGCACCTGGCTGCTACTTACCCTTTTTCAGAGGATTGCTAAAGTCCTGTAAAAACTTTCTTAGTTACATGACTAAATCTTCCCCATCTAAATGTGTATGTGTATATGTGTGTGTGTGTGTGTGTATATATATATATATATATATATATATATACATATATATATATACATATATATATACATATACACATATATATACACATATACACATATATATACACATATACACATATATATATACATATACATATATATACATATACATATATATATATACACACACATACATATATATTGGCTGAAACATCTGCACATCTTTTGTTAGAGTTCACTAAGTTGCATCATATAACAGCTTGGCATAACAGCAATGACCAGTTACAGTTCTGTCATTCAAGCAATTAGAAAGTGACTTTTGCTTTTTATTTCCTGTGTGTGTGGTTTTCACCCAGTTGTGCAAGGCCTCAGCCCTGGTTCTGATTAACTCTCTGTAAAAACACCTCTGTTCAGAACATCACAGCCCATACATAACACTCTCCCTTTGTCACACACACACACACACACGCACACACACACACACACACACACACACACACACACACACACACACACACACACACACACACACACACACACACACCGCTCTTACACATGCTGCACAGCTCCTGGAAGCTCCCAGTTCGCAAAGGGGAGAACACACCCACTATCGGAAGCCTGATAGAATTTAAGAAAGCTGGGACACACATCTGCACACACACACGCACACACACACATAGTGCTCTGTTTTCTTAGCTTTGATACACTTATAGAGTTCAAAGGTGAGAGGGCTGGAGGTAACTGTGTGTTTTTTCAGAGCTTATAACCACCTAAAATCCACTTGTACACACACAAGGAGGTCCAGATGGCTGGGTGGAGGCAAAAACAGACATACACATGCATACAAAACGCATAACACACCTCAAATATCTGTTACCTGACATAAATAGGGTGAGTCCTATTCATGCATCCAAGTTCTAGATTTGTTTGGACTGTTTGGGTTTTTTTAATTTTGTTTTTCCTTTCTGTTAATGAGTTAGACTTCAATGTTTAATCTCCGGCTGTTAATAACATTTCACAAATAATATTCTGAGGATTAAAAACAGCAGCTCGTGCCTCTGTGTTGGTAAGTGTGCAGCTTTTGGCTGTTTCTAAAACACTAACTCACATCAGACAGTCCAGCTTAGTGACGGGAGATCACCACAACAGCAGCACCAGCAGGACACATGATACATAGTAACTGACGTGTTCAGGTCCTCTAAATCTCAGCCAGCTGAGAGCAGTCACATGTGATCAATTGCTAAATTTATCACTTAGACCTAAATGCTGTCATCCACATGCACAAGGAACTGCATGCGTGCGCTTGCGTGTGATTGTGGGCTCAACCCCTGCTACCTCTTGAGACACGATTGACGGTATCTTTAGTGAGCAATTATAGCCAGAGCGACTGTGAAAAAGGTCACAGTCATCCAGCTATCAACACTTTGCACCAAATGCCAACTGTGTGTGTATGCATGTGTGTACACTGTAGCCAAAATGGCAGCAGACACACTATCAGGATAAACATCTCCCACCCCGCCATACCCAGTGATTGTAGATAATCTGCAGCAACTCTGCATGATTGATGAGAGAATTAGTGTTGCCAAGCAAAGCAATGCATTATGGGAATGAAGAACTTGTATTACTGTATAGGGAGCAGGGAATTAAAAACTACAGTGGTGATGGTTATGTGTGATTTTGTGTTTGAGTGTAAGTGTGTGCCACTAATAGGTGATGTGCAAGAAACTCTATCTATCTATCTATTAGGGGTGCAACGATACTCGTATCGATATTGAACCGTTCATACAGTGGTTTCGGTTCGGTACGCATATGTATCGAACAATACAAAATTTTTAATTTATTTTATCAACTTTCCTTCTGACGATGCTGTCTGTGTTGAGCACTCAGTGGACAGTGCAGCCTAGGCGGAGTAGTCGAACGCAGATTCACTGAGCGCAGGGCAAGCTAGCGAGACAGAAGTTAAGTGCTTGTTGCAACATGGAAAATTGAACCTCCCCCACCCTCATTCAGATCTGGCATTTGGAACTATTTTGGTTTTCATGTGACGTATGACCCTGAAGGTAAGCGCGTCATGGACAAAAGTAAAACAGTATGTCGGATGTGCCACGCAATGCTCAGTTACATTGGTGGGAACTAGTGCGTTAGCGCAGTTTGCTCGTTAACGTGTTGACGCCGTGCAGCCCCACGCATGGGGTGATCCGTGGTAGCTCATTAACGTCATTTCAACGAGATTAATACTGACAGCACTAGTGGGAACACAACGAATATGACTGCACATTTACTCCGACAGCAAGCACGCATGCTACAAACGTTACCAGAGTCATTTAGACAGCCGTTAGCACATGATTCTCCTTATGGGGACCTGATATGTTTAATATGCTGCTGAGAATATAGCCCAGAAGAAGCGTATAGTATAGTTTTTATTTTGGAAAGAGCCATTTCTCTGTAATAATTCTCTTTTCCAAAGATGAGTGATTTCTCGATCAGATTTTTCTTTCATTTTTTTTTGTTTCAGCAACATTAAATTTAAAAACTGTACTTTTGAGTTAAAATATATATTTATAATTTTAATAAATGACAAATTAAAAAGGCATGAACAGTTTTTTTGTATCGAAAAAATATCGAACTGTGACACCAAAGTATCGAACCGAACCTTGAATTTTGTGTATTGTTACACCCCATCTATCTATCTATCTATCTATCTATCTATCTATCTATCTATCTATCTATCTACCTGAGAGCTCTGAAATTAGAAAAATAAGAATAAAAAACTACACACTGCAGTAATTTTTTTGTAAACAGAAAGACAGCATCAGGTGGTGCTATGCTTTTTCATTGAAGTTTCTTTTTCCTGCAGTGCACTAGTCACAAATTTGGGAGTAGAGAGGTTTTATCAACTAATTGTTGCTTAAAACAATTTGTTGACTTTTGTCACCCTTTGGAGAAAATTCCAATTAGCAACATAAACCCTGCTGCCCCAAAATTGATTCACATGCCATGTGGCTGCTTTTTTATTTTTAAAGGAACAGAAAATATATATTTATATATATTTTAATATACATACTTTCCTTATTTTTGAGCCGGAGAGATCATTCACAAATTTTATCTATGTCCCCTTGGAGGAAAAAAAAAACTATAATAAAATAAAAACTCTGCTTTTCTATCGTTGCTCCAAGGTAGGACAAATTATCAAAAGTAAGTCATATTATACATTAAATGGCAGATAGAGCAAGGGTTGTATTTCTGAAGAAAGGATTCTTTTAAAGTACAAGTGTACCTCCTGGATATGATGCCTTGCTTTAGAGTTTCAAGGTTTTACTTTATACGAATATCCAATTATCTGGAGATGTTCAACTTTCTCCTTGTCATTGTCAAATTCTCCTTCTGGATCTCCTGCCATCATTTACAGTTTATTATGGTTGCATGTATCTTTTTAAATTGCTTGGATTTAAAGAGACTAGTACTCTTGCAGGCCTTATATTCTAGCTGCAAGAGAAGGGTGGTGTGACTGACTGTCTTGTACACTCTTTCTTCTATATTACGCAGCCTTTCCTGTTTATCTGAGCAGCTTATTCCTCCAGATGGTGAGTTGTGTTACTGTAAGTTAGTATATAATGCCAGCAGGGAAGGTAAGGTATGATTTCATAGACATTTAACATGCTCTGTGGTGCCAGACATGCTGGTTTCAGCATCCGACCTTTAGCTAGGTCCCAGCTGGATAATGTGCCACTGTCTCAGCATCATATATTCTTTAACTGCCCGTAGATCCATAAATCTCAATGCACTACATACCCTGCAGGAATCACTGAATAAAGATGGGTAGCTATAACCATTTAAAGTTAAATCATTTGTTTTGGGTTTATGTTGTCAAGTGAATGGGCCTCATTTTCCCACATGGTGGATATCACCCAAGAAGAACAAACTATTTACAGACAGCAGGGAACCGTCATCTTTTGTTAGGTTTCCTTATACGGTTGATAGCTTTACTCTTTTCCCTTGGTATAAAACAAAGGACTTATATGTTACTCAGGGGGATGCTGTTTTTTCTTTTAATTTGATTCAATTTTGTTGTATTGAACAGCAGACACATTTGCAATAAGGTATTTCTGACAGCTTGCTGACAGGAGGAATTTGGACACTTTATTTTTGAGAGACAAAAAACAATATAGCATCTATACTTCAGTCAGCGTTTGGTTTATTAAGTTTGAATTCAAATTAATGGGCATGGAGAAGCACGCCTTACTGACTGAAGATGCTGCTGTGAAGGGATCACAAAGTTCTAAGAGGACCATTTCAGTTACAAGACGCCTTACTGTAGCTTTCGGCCAGCCACAGTAGTTTGAATTCTGACATTTTTGGACCAGAGTAACAAAAATACTAATACTAATACTACTAATAATGTATGTGTATTTCTTTAACAGAAGGATGCCTTCTATCTCCACTTACACACAAACCTAGCCTGCCTAGTGTATTTCCCTCCTGGCTTTCCAATTTAAATGCAAATGTTCCCAAATCGGACTCCACAAAGGCGCAGAGGCAAAATCATTTGACGCAGATGAATTATATATTTTAATTAAGCAGCCAAAAGAATCACGCCTATTCAGCCCTTTCCCCTCCAATAAGAAATGAATAAATAAATATGGAATAAGAATGGAAAACGGAGGGTATAAATGGGTGAGTCAGGGTAAGTAGGAATGGAGAAATGAAGGCATGAGAGTTTGTACCGAGTTTGCGTGATTGCAGCTCTAACCGCCCGTGGGTTGTCATTATGTGAACGATCTGAAGCTGTCAGATTTCAAAACTGTATTGTTTTCTGATAGACGGGCTAAATACCCCCACGGTTTCAAGCATAGACACACATATTGGAGCATTTGAACCCACATAGTCTTAAATGCATGCAAACACCCAGGCACACAAACGTCATTTGGATTTTGATGAGCAAACCAGCACTTAGAAAATGAAGAGCAGAGATAGGGATTGTGATGATGTGACAGGGGATGCAATTTTAATTTCACCCCCTGTCATTCTCCTCAATATCTGTTCAGATGAAATACATATGAGCTGCCAATCACTCATATATACTAACAGAAACTCCAGTGCAGGGGCACAAACACACAATCTCTCAATCATATCTTTGCATGCAAACTTTCAGTCACTATTTTAATCTTTGGCTGGCGCGCGCGCGCACGCACGCACGCACGCACGCACACGCACACGCACACACACACACGCACAAACGTACATAACCAAAAATGCAAAGTTGATACTGTTAAGTAAAAAATTGTAGTGCAACGCAGCATTCAACAGGTGACTCAACAGAAGGTTGTCAAAATCTTAAAACCAAACATGCAGCCATCACAGTTAAAATGAAAATAACTATACAGACTTTCTTCCATTTTTACTGTACCGTTTAAGCAGTCTCAGCTCAGCTGTGTAAAGACAAGAAAATCCCCCAAAATACGTAGTTGGAGCAATTAAAACTGGTACGATGATGGCTAAATAGCAAACTGAGTGTGCATTGTTTGCATTTTTGCCACAGGGGTTGGTATACTCTTTGAGAGTTGTCCCATTAAAATTGTTTCACAATATAATATATTTCTATATAAAAGAACATCATTAAAAATTGCAACAAAGTAAAGGAAAAAAATGCATTTTGAATTCCATGTATTTAAAGACATAAGTGGATTGATTGCCGTAAGTGCAAATCTGATATTTCCTTCAAGAAAAATCACATTTTGTCCTTTTTATTGTGATTTTATATTATTCCCCTTAATTTCTCAGTAGTGTGGTCCGAAATACAGTTTTCTACCAGTCTTCACTAGTTATTGTGTTACTATGGATATTTGTTAGCAACGGATATGCTTGGGCCATCTGGGCAATAGGAGTTGGGGGTGATGCGGGGCGTGGCAGCAGAATTTATAACTGCATCATTGGTTTTATCTCTCACACTGTGCATAGCCTCTGTCTAGGTAACAAACCACAAGAACAACAACACCTGTGCAAACATCTAATTCGGAGCGCTAATACTTGCAGCTCTCTGCCAATCACAGAGCAGTGTAAGATTTCTGCTTGCATAGCTATGCTACTCAGCTATAGATTTGTCATTCACTCTTTTTCTTTTTTTTTTTGTTCTAAAACATTATGAACAACAAGTACTTCTAGCCTCATGTCACTAAATTAGCAACTGTCAGCTGAGCTGAAGCGTGATGATTACTTCTTTGGGACTGATGTCAGGCACCCAAGCTAACATGGTATACATTTTTCATACAGAGAGGGGAAAATAGCTACCTACTAAATTGAATGGTTGTCTGAATACTCAGTTATTTGTGTCCCAGCTTTAGTTTTGTCATTCATAAAAGAAAATAAAAAAACATTCCCTAGAGTTTTCAGTGTCTGATTGTTTTAGTGTGATTGTAAAAGCTTTTCCATGTTCTTGATAATAACTCTGCAGTAGTTGCAGATGTATTTTCCCGTTTGTGAGATGCTTAAACATGGAGTAGTGGTGTTCATGTTCAACCCTAACAAAGAGAGACAAGACAAGTGAA
Organism: Maylandia zebra; assembly: GCF_041146795.1. NCBI lineage: Eukaryota > Metazoa > Chordata > Actinopteri > Cichliformes > Cichlidae > Maylandia > Maylandia zebra. The sequence goes on along the minus strand of NC_135173.1, from coordinate 39,537,032 downwards.
GGGTATGATATAAGGAGGGAGAAGAAGAGATGCATACTGAAAAGAGAGAAGACCGAGTGATTTAGGAGAGGGAAAAAAGGGACTGAAGTAAAGAAGCAGAAAAGAGAATCAAGTAAAGGGAAGAAAGAAGAGCTGAAGCCAAACAAAGAGGAAGATGTAATGGGATATGACACAGGTTTTTAACAGCTGGAGTCTCGCATCAAAAGAACAAGGAAATTCACTTTCCTTTCTCTGCCTCTATTTGGAGTGCTTACTGTGTTCTTCTCATGCAGACACACACACCTTACTCACCACAGGTCTCAGCAGCAAGCGGACCCTTAGACAACCCCTGTCTGTATGATAGCCAAGTATTTCTCCTCACATAACAGAGGAAAGGAGACAGAGAAACAGCCCAGGCACCGGAGAGTAGATGGAGAGTGAAGAGAGAGGCCACTTTTTAATGGGAGGATCTAGGTTCAAGCCCCATTGTTGGCAAGGCTCCACCAAGCTCAACTTTTCTTGTACAAGATTGTGCATTCGTAGAAGCTGCTGCGGGGTAGCTCTGTTGTAGCTGACCCTGGCCTCTGACCTTGCAACTTTCTGCAGATGAGGGGGCACTAGCATCTCATCAGCGGACAAATGATCATATAATGGAACCTTCGCAAATAAGTTGGTAAAAACAAATGTAGACATTATAAAGGGGAGTCACTCATAGTACTTGTAGAATGACACCATGCATACCGTAACCCCTGAGTTGACCTAGCAGAAAGAAAAACCATACTTGAATCTGGCAACATGACTTATTGCCTGAGATCTACTCGATTGATCAAACCACTGTGGTTTGCAAAAAAGACCTTGCACAACTACCCCTAAAATCCTACATTGTTCTTTTTAGAGGAGCTCGCTACCTTAGCCAGCTGCTGTAAAATAACCATAACTCCCCTTTTATAACCACAATTTGTCATTTTTACAATGTTTTTGCAAGAATGAACAAAACCTATTTATTTTAAGAGAGCACTGAGACTGTTATTTTGGGAACAGAAAATGCATGAAACTTAAAGACCAAAGCATTGAAAGTATTAGAAAGCAAAAGATGTGTGCAACTTAAAACCTCTTTCATCTCACCTCACTTTCAACTGGTAAAACTAAAGTACGTAAGACGAAGGGGTGCTCGTGAATTATTGTTGTTTTAGACGAGAGCTGTGCGTTTGTTTATGGTGTGCTATACCTTTAAGAGCTGCTGGCCATAGCCCATCCCAGAGAGGATGGACCCATTAGACTGATGAACACAACGAGAGACAGAAGGAGAGAGATGCACATGAAGAAAAAGAGAGTAAGGTTACACAGTGAAAATGATATCAGCAGATGAGAGGAGTAAAGAAAGGAAATAAAGGAGTGGGAAAGAAACAGGAGGACACGAAAAAAAAAAACAACCCAAAACCACTTCAGCAACAGCAATACTGAAGGGAGATAGACACTGAGAGAGACAGAGAGAAGAGAGGAAGCAGCTATCTCTCCATCTCTTACATCTCTTACATTGTAGGCGTCTATGGGTCTGTCAGTCAATCAGGACGACAGGCGGACACACTCACTAGCCGGCTCTTTGGCTCTTGCACGCACTGATAACTTTGCTGTGTATGTGTCTACAGATGGCAAACCTTGTGACATCGTTGTGCTGTGTAGTTCTGGCTGCAGTGGTGGTAGCCTATCCTCGCAACGGTGAGTATGCATTTCCTTTTCTTGATTTGCTCCTCCATTTCTGTTCTAAGGCCTGCTCTGCCTCTCCTTTATGCTCAGAAAGTTTGACAGTTTTTCTTCTTCTCCCTGTTAACTTTACTGTCTTCTACACCCTCGGCTCCCTGCATTGTTTCTATTTCTCTGCTCATGAAGTCGTTTTAAAGATTGCAGTATGTTTATGGATTTGAGCTGTGTGTCATTTGGCCACTCGGTCTGAGGTCAAAGGTGCAACAGTCTAAGACAAATGAACCTTTGAGAGAAAGCTTATCAAATCATCTTGTTACCCCATGTTATGTGGTGCTATGTGGTGCTAAGGCTTACTCAGAAACAAATGTTGGTTCAACAAAGTAGGTAGCCAGCTCAACTGATGATCATGAGCACTCGTGCACTGAAGTTGTGAGGGAGAAAGGGAAATTGGAAAGTAGATAATGCAGTGACTGCTCTTTTGAGACTTCACCCAAGATTCAGGACTGTAAATTAGACCATGTGTTTAAATGGGTGGGTGGGTGTGTGCATGCACATGTTTGTGTGTGTGTGTGTTTAAAGGAAGTAAACGAGTCACTTCAATTCTAGAGAAGAGTGGCATTGCCTTATTAGCCAATGAGATTGGACTGTTTAACTCAGATGACCCAGAGAAAGAGTCTAAGGAAGTCAATGACGCACATCACTCTGTCACGAGGGTCTCTTATACACACACATACACATATACACACACACACACACACACAAGCAGAGCAGACATGGCAGATTTATATATAAATCTGCGAAGTAGAAAAATGGAAGCTTCTCAGGGTAAAATGAAGGAAGAAAAAAGTAAGAGGAAGACATCAAAACTACAGAAAGCAAACACAAGGAGATCTATGGAGAAAAATAACAGTGAATGCTTGTTTTCTTGCTTATCTTCTTCACTTAATATGTTTTAAGGATGTTTTTCAGTGGAAAATGTGGCTGTATTTTAGAAATCATGCTTTTTCACTTAAATTTCTTGCGTTGTTCTAAAAAGTTGAACAAAAGTAAGACAAAGGCAGCAAGAAAAGTAATTACAGAATATGTGAAAACAAATGGCATACAGGAAAAGCACACATGAAAAGAGGAAGAAATTAGTAACAAATAGTTCTGCCTAGGGGAGAAAAAAACTTCTGTCCATTTGTGGGTGTATGTTAGCACTCTAGTGCTTGTGGATTGTCTGTTTTTTGTGCTCCATAGCTCGACAATCTTATACTGTGTAACACACAAATGCCTATATGGTCTGTGTAAACGAATCACAACACATATCCGTAACCAAGTAACAAAAGCGGTAGGATGATGAGTAATATCAAAATTTGCACTCCACATTCTATCTCAATACATGTCATACACACACACACACACACACACACACACACACACACACACACACACACACACACACACACACACACACACACACACACACAGAAACACATCTGGTTGTATTGCAAAGTGCCTTGTTGCTCTGACAAATTGCCAGAAAGTTTGACTGACAGGATTCCCTGGGGTATGCCTTTCTTGGCAGTGAGAGTGAAGCACATACGTGCACTGTGACACACACACACACGCACACGCACACACACACACACACACACACACACATATATATATATATGTAGTCAGTATTAAGGGATGGAGAGGGAATGAACTTGCTTGGTCTGACTCAGTTTGCACAAAAAGCACATGCAGAGGAAGGCTCAAACTGTGTTTGTGTGTACTTGTGTGTAAGTATGTTTGTGTGACATGGAGTGTATAGGAAATCCATTTGAGACTTCCTAATTAATGACAGCAGTGCATGCTGAACAAAGACAATAAGAAACAGTGGTAGAAAGCATCTACAGACTGAGTCAATCAAATAGTTACAAGCTTCACATTTACAGAAGTCGCTCTTGTCTGGAAGACAGGATAGAGGATGGTGCGCGATGAGACTAAGAGACAGATGAGGAGGGATGAAACAAACAAGAACTCTCTTGAGAAGTAAAGAGAGAAAATGGCCTTAAATGGAAGACTGCTGTAAGACTACTATATCTAACCCACAAAAAGAAAACACTTTGGGATTAATCAGCTCTCTCTAATATTAATTAGGGAAGCTGTTATTATCCTTTTGTGCCAAGTATGTGTTGGCTGTATTTTACGATTTTATTCAAATATTCATTAAAATATATTTAAAAAAGAGCAGAACATTGTGATCATTGTGATTATGAATTCAGCAATAATCAGCATAAGTGGTTACGATGGGACTAAAGAATATCTTGAGATGTTTTAGAGCAGCTGGTGTTCTCAATCACGAACAAAGTGCACAAGGGAGAAATAAAAGAAATGCGTAAAATCTGTTTTGCCTCCTATTTATACTGGAACAAAGCGTATTCTTTTAATGAAATGTGCAATAAATCTATTTACTGCTATTTACTTAATAATCAAAAGAGAATGGCTGGTCATAGGGTGCATTCATTTTTTTAGCAACAAGTCCTCACCTCAAGTAATTACAGTTGCTCTGATGTGGAGGACAGTACATAAATTGGCCATTTAGCTATTTATTGAAAAAAGAAAACAACACTTGAAAGGAAACTCAGACAATAGAAATGGTATTCTCCCAATAAAACAGGTTCTTTCGTGGCACTTTTCTACTTTACTTGAACACTTAAAACATTCTATACAACATGCCTCATTCACCCATTTATACAAGCACTTTTTTCTACACTTAAGTGCTTTCTGTCTAACGTTCACACAAATGCACACTCCAATGGACCCAAAGGACAGCAACTCGGGGTTCAGTAATTTACCCAGAGCATGCAGGCTGGAGCAGCCAGGGATGGAAACGCCAACCTTCCGACCTGCTCTACCTCCTGAGCTACATCCACACCAAAATATACAATGAACAGAATAAATGACCGAAAGGTCAGAGAAAGTTGTATCAGTTAAGGTTCCTTGAATGTAATATTTGATTTTATATTTGATTGCTTGTGAAAATGGACAAGGAGATGGATAGAGGGGGGACAGGAATGATAACGGATGGAGCCAAGAATATGTTTGGGGAAAAAGCATTAGAGAATATATTTCTACAAAGAGAAAGAGAGATATAAAATTATCATTATTGTATTTCCAGATTATTATATTTCAGTAGTGATACAGTCACTTACATTATATAAAAAAATGAATCCGCCTATATGATTGATCACGTATGAGTTCAAAAACCTCTTTCTAGCTCTGTTTTTTATCTTTCGTTGTGTTCTCTCATTCCCTCTTCATCCTGTTCTCTGCGTCTTTCTCTCCGTCTTGTTTTATTCCTGAGATATACCAGAGAGTCCCTAGTCAAAGCAATACCATTACATTAATGGGGTGCCTCAAACAGTAAATACTGAGAACAAGCACAATGAGAATACAAATTAACTGCACAAGAACACTCAATGGAGAGCGGAAGGAGTAGAACAAAACAAGTGAAGAAAATTAAACATGGAGTGAGGAAAATGAGGCGTAATTGAGATCATTTTGAGATTGCATACATTTCAGCTGAATTTTCCTCTTATTTTTTTATGACAGAAATAGTGCAGCTACATCTGCTCCTCCACCTTATCTCTGTGTATGCGACTAGTGTAGGAGAGAGAGAGTGAGAGTAAATGTGGTGACATCATGCTGTTGACTGAGAGGGCAAGTTATTTATGGGAGTCCATATCCTGATTGAGAGACGAACATTTCCACTCATAATCATCCCCTCCATCTCTCCCCCTCCCTCAGTGTCTTTATGTCTCTCTGTTTCCCCCTCCATCCTCCTCTCTCCCCAACTCAATACTTCATCCTCTTTCTCTAATTCAGTCTTCACTTCATCCACACTTACCAGCCTTATGGTTTATTTTATTTATTTATTTATTTTTTTTAATTTTGCCATCCTTCTCCTCCTGTTCAGTCCCTCTAATACTTTACATTATTCCATCCCTTTGCTCTAGATACTTTTTTGCTTTCACATCATTGCTTTCTCCACTAACTCCGTAATCCATCCGACAAGTGATCAACAGCAGATTTATCACCCGTGACATCACTAAAGGTTTTTGTGCGCTTCATCTCTGGCCTTTGCTGAGTCTCTGTACCTTACCCTCCACCTGACTGCTATGGATTGAAAAAAGAGAGAGGAAGATAGAGAGACTCGTGAAACAGAAAGTGATACAACCGGGTCAAAGTAGGAGAGAGAGAAAAAGAGAGCAGGAAAGTAAGAGGTTAACTCCTGCACTAATTCCATGGTATTACAGCTGTCAAAGCTGTATCTATTTCTTGAGCTTTCGACACGCGCTGCCATGGCTTTCCAACATGCCTGGGCGTATACTTTGCTAAACTGCAGCCTTATTTATCCATACTCTTTTGAATACATCATGATAAATGCTGAAATTAAATCAATCCTGGCATTTTTCACCATTTATCATGCAAGGCTGCCAAGTCTAATTTAATTCATGTGCAGATGCTCATCTAGACATACGTAATTAGCTTTAATAGCTGCAGCACTCCAAAAGCAAGATGTCAGACTGAAATACAGTATACATATACCTGGGTGCTTTTTAATGCTTGTATCTCCTACTAATCCAGTACAGTCTGTCTATATCACTGTGTATTTTCATAAATTAAGATCCAAACGGGTGATTAAAAGGACTTTTTTTTTTTTTTTACCAAAGATTTTTATTTTTTTAACTCACTTATAGGGCAAATGCTGCAGTTTCTGGTTGGGAATGTAGGATCTTCTGCAGGATGACTTCTTATTAAAATCTGACATGCAAACTAACTTTATTATAACTGATCATGTATATTTGCATAAAGCTCGACAAATGTGCTGTAAGACAAGTTGATTGAAATCACACAAACAAAAAAAGTCATAGGTTTTTAAGCCAAAGAAATGAGAGAGGTTTAAAACAAGTTCCATTCTAGTGAAAAGCTGTCATGGCAGCAGCAATGTTTTTGTTGGTAATTCTAAAAGTCTTGAGCACACGTTTAGAATTACCAGAGACAACTCACTTGGAGCAATTATTCATGGAATCTCGCTGCTTTCTAATGTGTTATCAGAGAAAATAGACAGCTGCTGTAAATTATAGGTGATGCTGGTGTAGTGTGTCTGTCTGCTTGCCTGGCTGTCTTGTATGTTTAAGCCATGTATGTGCAGAAGAAACCTCAAGTGCACTCATTATTGTGAGTAGCACTCAAAGTAATCAGTGGTCCTTATTTGGCACATTGCTTGTATTAAATTCAAGATGGAGCTCAACCAATTGATTGACTGACTGGATTGGCAGATGGATTACAGTCTGACTGACTGGCATACAGGCAAAGTGAAGTAGCCTAATTTGATCATGATTTTGAAACACAAAAACAAATGTTGCCAAAAGAATACAATGAAAGATAAAAGTAACATAAAAAAAAGAAGAAAAGAAACTGGTCAATAGCCAAAACAGTCCTGAGCTAAATGTAGTGAAATGTTTTTGTTTCACTGAAAATGTTTGGGTTAATACAACTTAAAGTAATGAAGTTGTTGATATGCTCTGTTATTCCCAACATGCTACTAGGTCATGTTTGAGACCAAAAGTTCTTAAATGAAACCATAAATGACTAAAATACATTTTAGCAATAATGTATCAAATGGGCTCGGTACTGATTTTCAGATGGCTACTCTTATCTAAAGTATTTATCCATTTTTGATTAAATTGGTTTTGTATGAATTGGAACATCAAATATGACAGGCAATTTTCAAATTTCAAATGATATGATATTATTTCTCTCTGACCTTGGATTAGACCTTTCAAGTAGCAGGGAATCCTGAACATATATTAAATTATCCCTTTCATTTATTATCTTCTGCTTATCCGATTTAAGGATCGCTGGCCCGTGAAGCCTATGGCCATCTAACATAGGACAAGTGGCGGGGTACACTCTGGACAGGTCACCAACCTGTTGCAGGACCAACACAGAGGGACAGTACAGCCAATTTAGAATCACAGCAATTGCCTTAACCCTCTCCAGGCAGACGTTGCAGATTTGCAACAGTTAAGAACTAACAACCTGATTACCCCACATACATATTTTATGAGGTTTTTTTTGCTCAGAAGTACCACTGCAGGACTTGGTTGTGCATTAGCAACAAAAAACTTAATTTGGGCCTGAGAGGGTTAATAAAGTTTGAGGGTTTTTTTTAAATTATTATTTTAGTTGAGGTAGGATCTGTTTAGATTCACATCCAACTCCTGAAGAAAACAGGGCATTTCTTTCTCTAACAAATTACTTTGTTCTTGTAAAGTTATTCAATGATTTATATGTGTTAGGAGCTGAAATAAGGAAATATAGATATCTTGTCAGGCTAAAACTTGAAATAAATACTGGAAGACAACTACAATATAAAGAGAAACAAAATGATCAGTTTTCAGTTAAATCTTTGTCATATCATAAGTTCACTTCAGCTGGAAAATACAAAATCTGAGATAGGAAAAACAAATATCTGTAGAATCCATTAATGTTCACTACTAAATATTCTATAATTTGTCCACTATAGATTTCGGATTCCCGACTGCCTGATACAATCTGTCTGGTAATGGCCCATTTCCAACCAATCACTGTTTTATGCCAAGATATGGAATCTCAGAATCTCGCTATCTGAGTCGAAGTGTTTGTTTGTGTGCTATCGGACTTAGTGTGTGTCTATGTGTATTGTCCCATCTAACTCTTAACTCTTAACTCATTAATCTTTTAGCAGGCATTCCCAGTAAGCCTTTGATCAAAGCTTGACTGGGAATCCCAGTAAAGTCATCACTCTTTGATGGCTGCTTCCCAAAACTCTGAAGCAGTTAAATAACATGCACATTTTATCTTTCAGTTTTCCACCCAAAATGTATAAATGAATTTGAAAACTAGATCTGTAAGCCTTAATGGAGCACAGTAGGGAAGTTCCTGAAAACTGGCACTGACTGGCAGCAGTGCAGTTGAAGGTCCTAATGGTTCAAATAGTCATAAAATAAATATTGTATCGATGGTTTTCCATAAAACTTTGAGGTTTAGTCTGTAATGCATTTTCATAATAATAAACCCATTTTAGAAAATATGTGGCTGACCACCATTTTTTTGCCATATTTTTTGTTAATTCTCATAAACTTGTAGTAACATATTAACAAATTGTTAAAATAGTCTTAGCAGATGTTGCTATATTACCCAGAAACCTCTGAAATTACAGTTGATAGAATGTAGAAGTAGAACCCCGAAATCTCAGTTGAGTTCGTCTGATATGGCCCTTTAGAAGTGAAAATAAACACTATATGTGAGAGCCGCACCAGAACTCAAATGAGCAACAAGTTTTCTTCACTGCATCTTCTCACGACCTTGCTTTATGTCTTTTTTTCTTTTACCTCTCCACCTCTCTTAGAATTACTTTCATTAACAACATTGAACATACAAAGACAACTTCCCTGATCTCTGACATTCAACTCCTGAAAGTGGAAGTTGCAGAGGTACTTTTTTCAGCCTTTTTCTCTCTCTTCATCTCTGCTTGTATATCTCTGTTTCAAACACAGTCTCAAGATGAAAGTGGAGGAGAAAGTGCAGGTGAAGCTGCCCTTGAGCAGCATTATATTGCACTAGCCAGCATGTACACTCATGCCAGGCTTTACCCAATTCTTTAAAGGAATAATATGAATATGCTGATGTGTGCGTTGGCTAATGTGAGTCATTAGCAGAAGTGCAGTCTAATGAGGCTTACAGCAGGTCACAGTTAACCAGTGTTTAATGACAAATAAATAGTGAATGGATTGATGTGATTGCTTTAGGGTCAGACAGCATTCAGCATTTTAGACTTATAACAGTATATTTCTGCTATTGAGCATCTATGGTATGTGCACACAGAGCTTCAGATATGCTAGTGTGTGAGTGTGTCTGTGTATGTGTTTCTACTTACTAAGAGACTAACTGCTGGTAATCCTATCTGGAAGTTTTCAGTTATTGCTTCACTGACCTGAAACCAAAATGTGAGTGAGAATTTGTGTGTATGTATATATGTGTGTGTGTGTGTGTGTGTGTGTGTGTGTGTGTGTGTGTGTGTGTGTGTGTGTGTGTGTGTGTGTGTGTGTGTGTGTGTTAACACACATTAGTCGTCTGGTGTGCAGGTGCTTCTCTGTATGTCCGTATTAATGTATATAACTGATTCAAAATACACTAAAGTGTGTTTGAATAAGTGCATGCTCTGCAGTGCTTGTGATTACAGGGAGTGCAGAATTGTTAGGCAAGTTGTATTTTTGAGGAATAATTTTATTATTGAACAACAACCATGTTCTCAATGAACCCAAAAAACTCATTAATATCAAAGCTGAATGTTTTTGGAAGTAGTTTTTAGTTTGTTTTTAGTTTTAGCTATTTTAGGGGGATATCTGTGTGTGCAGGTGACTATTACTGTGCATAATTATTAGGCAACTTAACAAAAAACAAATATATACCCATTTCAATTATTTATTTTTACCAGTGACACCAATATAACATCTCCACATTCACAAATATACATTTCTGACATTCAAAAACAAAAGAAAAACAAATCAGCGACCAATATAGCCACCTTTCTTTGCAAGGACACTCAAAAGCCTGCCATCCATGGATTCTGTCAGTGTTTTGATCTGTTCACCATCAACATTGCGTGCAGCAGCAACCACAGCCTCCCAGACACTGTTCAGAGAGGTGTACTGTTTTCCCTCCTTGTAAATCTCACATTTGATGATGGACCACAGGTTCTCAATGGGGTTCAGATCAGGTGAACAAGGTGGCCATGTCATTAGTTTTTCTTCTTTTATACCCTTTCTTGCCAGCCACGCTGTGGAGTACTTGGACGCGTGTGATGGAGCATTGTCCTGCATGGAAATCATGTTTTTCTTGAAGGATGCAGACTTCTTCCTGTACCACTGCTTGAAGAAGGTGTCTTCCAGAAACTGGCAGTAGGACTGGGAGTTGAGCTTGACTCCATCCTCAACCCGAAAAGGCCCCACAAGCTCATCTTTGATGATACCAGCCCAAACCAGTACTCCACCTCCACCTTGCTGGCGTCTGAGTGGGACTGGAGCTCTCTGCCCTTTACCAATCCAGCCACGGGCCCATCCATCTGGCCCATCAAGACTCACTCTCATTTCATCAGTCCATAAAACCTTAGAAAAACCAGTCTTGAGATATTTCTTGGCCCAGTCTTGACGTTTCAGCTTGTGTGTCTTGTTCAGTGGTGGTCGTCTTTCAGCCTTTCTTACCTTGGCCATGTCTCTGAGTATTGCACACCTTGTGCTTTTGGGCACTCCAGTGATGTTGCAGCTCTGAAATATGGCCAAACTGGTGGCAAGTGGCATCTTGGCAGCTGCACGCTTGACTTTTCTCAGTTCATGGGCAGTTATTTTGCACCTTGGTTTTTCCACACGCTTCTTGCGACCCTGTTGACTATTTTGAATGAAACGCTTGATTGTTCGATGATCACGCTTCAGAAGCTTTGCAATTTTGAGACTGCTGCATCCCTCTGCAAGATATCTCACTATTTTTGACTTTTCTGAGCCTGTCAAGTCCTTCTTTTGACCCATTTTGCCAAAGGAAAGGACGTTGCCTAATAATTATGCACACCTGATATAGGGTGTTGATGTCATTAGACCACACCCCTTCTCATTACAGAGATGCACATCACCTAATATGCTTAATTGGTAGTAGGCTTTCGAGCCTATACAGCTTGGAGTAAGACAACATGCATGAAGAGGATGATGTGGACAAAATACTCATTTGCCTAATAATTCTGCACTCCCTGTATGTGTGCCGACAGTATAGACTGCAGTGTATGTGACCCTGTCTTGGCTGTGGTCACTATAAAGACTTGTATAATTTACCACTACCCTGCTGTGCAGCAAATGACCACCTGTGTCTGTGTGCAATCAAAAGATTAGGTCAGGAAAAGAAAGCAGAAGTAAAATTAGAGGTTGACTCAGGATTGAGTCTTTGGGAGGTTAGGAATTTTAAGTTTCAATTTATTGACTTTACTTAAGAGGATGTAGTGGTTCTGACATACTGTGATGTGCACTGCTTCCAGAGTGTGCCATTTAATGTGCCATGCAAACAGAAACCTAAGCACTTTTGCCTTCCATACTGTATATCATGCCGTAAAAGGCCTCATGAATATACATAGTTGTACATTTTATTTATTTTTGTTTATACTTAATTTATGGCATTCTTTTTCTTCCACAGTACAGTTCATCTTAAATGTAATTCAATAGCTCCTTTCTTATTAAATGTAGAATGCTGCGTATCATCTAGACTGTTTATTTTACAAATAGAAAAAAATGCAGCTTTTTTCTTTTCTATGCACTCTGCTTTATGACTCCAGTTCAATATATTGTAAAAAGAAAAAAAAAGACAGATAAAGGCATAAAAACATTATCTGTCTTTTTTTCCACCTTATAAGGTGGACAATAGCTAGTTTTTCTTTTGCCGACAAAGTAAGAATAAAAGGTTCTACAATTGTGGCATTTGAAAGAGGACACTAACAGAATTGATTAAAAATAAAAGAGCTAGCTGTAATTTCAAAGAAATCAACTTAACAAATCAATTTATTTTAGTCATTTAAAAGAAGCATTTCATTCGTAGATGAACAGAATGTCCCCTACATTGAATCGAGTGACCATTTGCAAGATAGATTTTCTGTTTCCAAAGCCACTTTGTTGATTCTAACCCATTAAATCTCAAGTTGTGTTTTGCTGTGCCATTAAAATCACTGAGCCCCCACTAGTTCCCCCAGTTCCTCCTGATAGACTGTTCAATAAGTTAATGTTGCCAGGAACCTAATGTAATTCCTGCTAGTATGAGCTGAGTTTTGGCTAATGTTGCTTTGCAATAAAACTTTGTTCCAAGACATTGGAACTGAATCACAAGAGCCTTAAAAGGGGTCTTGGGCCCTCAATGGTGCAACAGTTCTAAATATACACATTTAATTTGATCTATTGCGGACAGAAAGACCTTCAGTGTGATGCATTGGGGGGAGAAAGTGGCAGAGTGACAGAGGGAAAAGATTACCATTTATAACACTGAACTTCAGTTTAATTTAATTCAGCTCAACTTTATTGTCATTGCTCTGAACTTAAACCATTCCCCTTCGCTCAAATACACAAAGAAACAAGAAAACAAAAAACAAAATTCTGAGTGCAGTGAACAAGCAATGAAAACTGAGCAATCAGTCAAGGCGGAAACTACAAAAGAAGGCAAAACAATAGAAAAAAAGAAAGAAAGAAAATCAGCCGAACTGCATTTAATGTTTATATAACCAATCAAATTTTGTCAAAAAAACTGAAAAAAAACCCCCCAGTAAATTAATTTTATATTATTAATTTTCTTAAACCCCCTTGTTATAATGACCTTTCACAGTTTTGTCAGTAAAAACTTAACTGTTTTTAAAAATTGTATCTGGAGTGAATTCTATCTGTGATTGCTTTGAGGTTATTTTCCATGTGGAAAAGATTTTATTTTATTGTTGCAAGGAATGAAAAAAGGCTCGTCATGTCCTGTCACTTTGAGCTTGTGTCTCTGTCACTTTGTATTTCCTTAGAAAACTTTTTTTAAAGGGAAAGTCAAGATGTATACCAGAGATGTAAGCCAATACCTGTGTATCAAAAAAAGAAAGAAAGAAAACAGCAATGACTGAAGTTTACAAAAGCTAAAAAAAAACAAAAAAAGACACCACAACATTTCTGAAAGAATTGGTTGTCCTTGTAGCGGAAAGGGAAGTGAAGCTCAGAGTAAGTGTGTGCATATTTGTGTGGATGTGCATTCTCAAGAAACTGTGTGTGTGTGTGTGTGTGTGTGTGTGTGTGTGTGTGTGTGTGTGTGTGTGTGTGTGTGTGTGTGTGTGTGTGTGTGTGTGTTTGCTTGCATGTGCATGCATGTGTGTTTATATTTATTGCCCATGACATTGTGCAAGGACAGTCCTATCTCTCTTGGCGGTAGTATGATTTCCTGTGGTGGAATGGATTCATACGGAAAACCATTCGCTCTCCAAACCCTGAAACTGTATTGTCTGGGGACAATAGGCTCCCTCCATTCCTTTCAAATTCAAATTCCCAAAGCTTTCTTGTCCATCATACTGACAAAACACCGTCGACAGCTCAGAGATACCGAAAGTCCAGAGAGACTTAAAGGCTTGTGGCGGAGAAATTGTGTCGTCACACATAAGATAACGTTTTCATCCACAGGAAACCATACTAACTACATAACATTTTGTTTGTGAGAATTAATTAGTGTTTGGGCTTTTTTCACTTAGTACAAACCACTTGGGAACCTTTGAGTCACAGCATGAGGGATATTTGCATTGCAGAGTAGCCTTGCGTTAGATTGCAAATTTGTAGACTGTGGAGGTCATTTCAAGCAGGACATATTTTAGTTGCCGTCTTTGTTTTGTGACAACAAAAAATGTTCTAATACGGTATGTGTTGAAACAAAATATTAAATAACAAAGATCCTCATGAGGAACGAACTGCTCTGCATGGAGGGAAAAGTGAAATTGAATCTGCAGAGTGGTTTACGGCTTCATATTACATTTCAGTAGACTTGAACAATGCAAGTGTGTTGCAAAACAGTTTATTCTATTATTAATAAATAACAGGCCACCTCTGTACAATAGCCATACACCCTTGAGCAAAACACAGAACCACAGCCTGCTCTGTCACTGTCAGAGATGCAACTATGCTGCTGCTCTGGGACATGGTATAATCTACTAAGGCTAACAGGTCATTATGGAGTGTAATGTCCTGTCATAGCCTAAGTGACCAGTCATTGGATTTCATTTAGACACCAGTAATAGGATAATATCATCTCTGGATAAAGTGCCATGAATTTTTCACCAGAGCAAACTGTGTGGGTGATGCTGATTAAGAGCAGGGCGTGTCTGTTTAAAAATACTTAAATTCAGATGTCATGAAATAAAGTGATACAAATAAATAATACATAAAAAGGAAAACAACTGGGGGCACAGAAACACAACGCAGCTATCTTCCTTCTATCCCCTCGAATCCATTTCTCAATTCTTGTGCATAATAAGGCATTACATAACTTGAGACATGACGCTATAATATCTGCCCACTGGCAATCACATTAATGGGGACTCATAAAGGTGGCAGCATTAAAGCAGTGCAACAGTTCTCCAAATCCATGGTTGAGTGGGGCCACAGTCCTGTTCAAATCTTTTCTTTTCTTTTTTTGTTTTTTGTTTTGTTTCTTCATCTCTCTTCTTAAAAACATATCAACAGCTCTAAATGGCATAATAACAAGACATATTTGTCAGAGCATTATAATGTTAAAGGGCTACATAGATTTATCTGGCTTCTCTAATTTAGAAGTAAACATAAGCTATTCATGGATATCTCTGTGTAAAATGAAGTATCAAAGTATCAAAAACGGTCTAATTCCAAGAGTTGGCAAAATATTCACTGCTGCTCATATTTCAAAATTATTGTTAATTTAATCAGTAATGAGATCATGAAGGCATACTTCCAAAACGCAGGCACCTTCAAACATACCTTCCTCCGCAGCATCACATGGCTAACCATACTGTATTGACCAGAGCTATCTACACACACAGAAGTCCCCCTGCTCCAACACACACACACACACACACACACACACACACACACACAGTTCAGGTAATCTAGTAACGGCAGTATTGAGCTTTTGGTTGAACTTGTGCTCTCTAACCTTTTCCCACATATTGTGCATTGGCACCCACGCACACACACACACACACTATAGAAACATCTTCATGTCAACACACACACATATGAGTTAGTTCTGTTTGTGTCTATAGTTCCTTTTTAATGGAAGCTACAATCAGTCTATATCCAAGGACATCCATGTGAGAATGTCTATTGGATTTTGATTCTTTTTGCAGCATGTCAGCATTCCTGAATCCAAAACCCAGAATTTTTCATCAAAAACAAAACAAAAAATAACCTATTGCAGCACTGCTGCCATTTTTAAACCTTTCCTTAGAGGCTTTGTTCTGACTACTTTGATTTAAGCGTTTTTATTTTGCACTGGATCTCCTTCTCTATGTCAAAATGGCAACACTTCAACTTAAATTTAAGTTTGGAAAGAGGGCAAAGTTGCATGGAGCCAAAATCAGGTGAAGCAAGTGAAGACTGCGTTGCTTTGGCTGTTCGTTTACAACAAATGTTCTCCCTCAAATGCCTCAGAATGTTACAAAAGAGTTATTACATTAACAGAGTGACCCAAGGGGATGAATTCACAATGCACAAACTGGTGAAAGCTGAAAAAAACGATCTGACCTGAGGCATTGCTTGAGCAGTGTGGACTTCTCCACTGAAGATTGTTGTTTGGTTTTTTGCAATAACCGATATGCAAATCTAAATTTGATGGAACTGTCCAAAGGTCCGCAAGCAAGCAATCTTGGTGATAATTTAAAGGAATGTGTGTTGTTTGCTTTTAATGAGTGTAGTCAGAGAACTACACACATTTAAAATACCAAAGATTTCAGAATTCAAAAAGTCTTGATTTTATATGGTGAAACAATTTTTGTTTGACTAAAACAGGGGAGGGACGTTTCCTTATAATTCCACCAACTTTTTCATTGTGCTTAATGAATGTTATTAATTGTAGAATGTGTTTAGATTGATATGTGGCGTTGCTTTTGATTTACACAACAGTTGATAGAATTATGACTTCTGCTGCCTTTTGCTCCCTTTACAAATATATCTACAGTATGAAATGCATTCCCCTTCTCTCCCCTCTCACACTTGTTAACATACAGCACATCTTCTTAGATTCTTAGATTTTGGCCACTTCCTGCATCTCTCTTTCTCATACATTGTACTTATTTTCTAAGAAGGTTGTGAAGTCTTTCAGGATAAAGGCCCGATGATAAATTTTTGACTTTTACACACTCTGGCACTGAATTACTTTAGCGCCTATGAACATAGAAGTTTAATTTCTTGTCTTTGTGGGGCTCATCTGACTTGTATCCTTAGTGCTAACTGCCCCGTTTAACTGCCAATAATCACAATAGAAACAAAACAGCTCACACAACCAGTAAGAGCATTTGTCTTTTCAGAGTAGTGCACAAATTAACCTAAGCTTGATGCTTCTCTTCTCAGTAGCTACAGACCGATTTCAAAATTACCGTTCATTTCTAAGATTTTAGAAAAGGTTGTGGCTAAGCAGCTTATAGCTGTTCTAGATGAATACAGCATTCTGGATAAATTCCAATCTGGCTTTCGTAGAGCTCACTCTACTGAAACTACACTTCTTAGAGTCTCCAACGACATTTTAATGAGATGTGATGCAGGAGAATGCTCCGTTCTGTTGATGTTGGACCTGACCTCCGCCTTTGATACTGTGGACCATCATATTCTGCTAGATAGGCTGAGAGACTGGGTGGGTATATCAGGGGCTGCTTTGGACTGGTTTGAATCCTATTTGCATGAACGATCCTTTTCTGTGGCTACCTCTAAGTACAGTTCCTCTTCTACTTTTCTTGCCTATGGTGTGCCACAAGGTTCAGTTTTGGGGCCTTTATTGTTCTTACTGTATTTACTTCCTCTTCAACACTTATTGAGCACTTTTAAGGACATTTCGTATCACTGCTATGCAGATGATATTCAGGTATATATCTCCTTTAAGCCCCATGATGTTTCCAAGCTACAAATTTTGCACAAGTGCATAGACTCCATTAGATGTTGGATGGCTGGAAACTTTCTTCAACTAAATGAGGAGAAGACTGAAGTTCTTGTTTGTGCTCCTAAAACTTTTGTACCTAGTGTTATGGAAAACTTGGGTCCACTTGCTACATTTGCAAAACCGTCTATCAGGAGCCTTGGTGTTAGTATTGACTCAGCTCTGACTTTGGATGCCCATGTAAAATCTTTGGTTCGCTCCTGTTTTTATCATTTGAGAAACATTGCTAAGCTGAGTCCCATTGTATCGCGCTCCGAATTAGAAATTGTCATTCATGCATTTGTTTCATCTCGTCTGGACTACTGTAATTCTTTGTTTACTTGTTTATGTAAAGCCTCTTTGGATCGTCTGCAAGTTGTTCAGAATGCTGCTGCAAAGCTTCTGACCAAGTCCTCCAAGTTTTCCCATGTCACACCCCTGCTGATTCAGCTGCACTGGCTCCCCGTTAAATTCAGGATCCAGTTTAAGGTTTTGACCTTGACTTTCAGGGCCCTGCATGGACAAGCACCAACATATATAAGTGAACTTTTGCATCCATACATTCCCAGCAGGTCCCTGAGGTCATGTGACCAGGGCTTGCTTGCTGTCCAGCACACGAGGCTGAAAACAAAAGGCGACAAAGCTTTTGGAACTGTGGCCCCCAGATTGTGGAACTCTCTCCCTTTGAGCCTGAGATCTGTGGACTCAGTGGTCACTTTTAAAAAACAGCTAAAAACCCATCTTTTTAAACTTGCTTTTAGTTGATTTTTATTTTTAGGTTTTAGCTTCTGTGAAGCACTTTGTGATTTTTATCTTGAAAGGTGCTATATAAATAAAGTTTTACTTACTTACTTACTTACAAATTGAAGCAATTAGTGTTCACATAGAGCAGCTCATGCACTCATTGTTTTTACAGACATTTCCTGTTAAATTCATAAAAACAAAACAGCAAGCACTCTTTGGCCACTGTGGCTAAAATTACCAAACCTTTCTGTCAAATTTATGTCATGTTTTATGACACGTGTAACACCTGCCTCTTATTATTTAGAAATTTGAATGTTTATTTCTCTTCAGCTATGCTTCATGACTTCAGCATGTTTAACTTTTTGCTGTTAGCTTCTGCAGCATTAGTTGTGAGAAGTTAAGTTTTAAAAATGTCAGTTCTGAACTGTAATTGTGAACAATGATTTGACACTTGTTCATAAGGTTGTATTGATATTCCAGTGTGAAAAGGAAATTTACAAGTCTTGCATAACTTTATACTGAGCAGAAAAATGTTATGGTTACAAAATTGTTACTTTTGAATTTAGTTTAAGAGTTATGGATCATGTCATTTTTTTAGGAGAAGCATATAACCTACAGCCAAATCTAATTTCTAGCCAGATGCATTAGTGCCTTAAAGGTAAAACATGAAAGCACATGTGTGCTCAAACAAATGGACAATATACTTTACTTCAACAAGGATCTGAAGCATGACTACTCCTGTCTTCAACTATGGGATTAACACACATACTGTCATGTCTTCAGTACTGCAATACAGTGTGCAAATGCTTTTGCACAGGTGAATAGGCATGTCCATGCTTCTTGGTAAAGTTTACAAAGTTTGAAAAACAAATTGTTCCAAAGGTCCAAAGATTTATTTGCCTGGTTAGACCTTGGTTTGTTACTAATTGATCAAAGATTGGATAGATTTTTACTGGAAAATATCACATTAAGCTTGGAGGCAGATGTTTTCAATTTTAAATGAATCCACTCTAGAGAAACTTTGCCAAAGTAGAGGGGTTTTTATGTGTGGCCAAAATAAAAAAACAAAACATAACCCTTACATCTCCTGATACCGTAGTTGTACGGTCACCGTGGTACAGAATATGGCTCTATTGCGTCTTCTTTTAGAGGAAATTTGAAGGATTTGTCTTCTGCTGCTGATTTAGAAAATATTGTCATTATATTAAAAACCCCTGTACCAGACTTGTACAGCCCCTTCTGTTTCACTGGAACACCAGACCTTCTTCTAAAGTTAAATTTAAACCAGAAAAAAAGATTATATTTTAATTTTATAAAATTATTTTCAGACATCACTTTGGCTAGTGTTTAAACAAGCCGTACCTTTACTTGACGCAAAGCAGAAGTGGAACTTGTGCAAAATATATGTCAGGTTTCATATCATTGCTTTCATAGTAATGCAGTGCTTTACTTAATTACGTAAAGTAATTCAGTACACTACTTGTTGCATTACTTTGCATGATCTGACTGCATTGTCACATTAGTACCAGTTGATATAGACATTAGGCTACAGTGGCTACAGGCCACACAACAACACAACTCTCTATCCTAATGAGAACACATATACGATTTTTCTTTTAGTTTTTACGTATAAACAACAACACAAAGAAAAGTTGAAAAGCAGCACAAAGCGATTTTAAAGCGTTTGGCAAGTTAGTCTACTGTAGAAACTTTACATTTACATCTACATTACCTGTTGAAGTTCAGGCTGAGGTCAGCATACACTCAGGTTTAACATTATTCTGGCTTCTTGGCTAGCAATGGCTTAGCATGTTGTCTGAAGCAGAAACTTGCAAAGAGTTGTGTTAGCAGTATAACGCAGTTGTTGCTATCCTGGATGCTATTTTCCATCACATGCTTTTTGTAAAATTTAAAAAAAAAGTAATGTCCATATCTCCACTCCTCAAAATCTCTAGTCCACTCCACCGTTTCTCTCAAGCAGGTGTGCAGAAAGAAAAAAAAGCATGTTTGATGTTTTTTTTCTTCTTTCAAACCTGGCACGCAGATAGTGGAAGATCTTTTGTAACGTAAGTAACAACATAATCATAATTTCATTATTGTACTTAATGAATTTAGTACAAGGACGTGTTACATTACTGCGTTACTAAAAAATGTAATGTGATTCCAGTAACACGTTACTTTGGAACATCGTTCTAAACTAATGAATAAATTCAATTAACGGTTGTGTCCTCATGGAAGAAAGAGTGAGTGTGCACACTTATGTCTTACTCTTGTTTTCAGTAGGGCAGGAGCAGGTTGAGTGATGGATACATTGTTTGTGTGTGAGTAAGAAAGAGAAAAGAGAGTGTGGAGGTCTGTTTTTAATGAGAAGAGAGTTTGGAGCAGACAAAGAGGCCAAGCTACTGGAATGTCAACAAGAAGGCTCTATGTATGTATGTATGTGTGTGCATGCTTGTGTGTGTGCATCCAATTACATTAGCTTTTACTCACTCAAAAAAAAAAATCCCATGGAGGCAATGCACAGATCATCAACAACAGTGTCAACGGTGTCCAAGCATGCGCTGCCATTCATATATCCACAAGGACATAGTGATCACTGTGTGTACAGAAAAGCATACTTGAACCCCACACACACAACCACACCACTCTTCCTGATACCCTGTTTTGGAGCTGCGATGAGCCGTGTAAAATGAAGAGCAAACATACCTGGATGTCATTATAGCCAGACTTCAGACCAGCTTATTACTAAAACATGGGGCCTATAACCAACTGTGTGTGCGTGTGTGTGCATATGCTTTTTATTTTTGCAAGTTTTCACACATGAAGTACCTTGTGTGCCAACAGATGAGTGTGCTGGGTGTATTAGCAGTATGGCAAGTTTTAATATTTATTCTGTAATACATGGCATGAGAAATACATACCAGCATTGCTAGGTTTGCAGGAAATGTTTCCCTGCCTTTGCTTAAGGTTTTCCTTTGTATTTGCTTAATTTTTGCATTTCTATCTTGCATTCGTTCCTTCTTTTCTTACAAGTGTGTGCTCTCACTGCACACACTCATCCATAACATGTGTTTTGACATTCCTTCAAAGCACCAACAAAGCCTCTTAATTTCTTGCATTTGGAAACACTGTTGTTATAGCTCTGACATTTCTGCATTTTTGTGGTTTCACAGTCTGTGGCAAAGAAGGCTGACCTGTCTGTGGCTGCGAGTGAGCACGAGACCATGTGATGGTGTGTTTATCATAAAGAAGGACAGAGAGACAATAAGAATACAATTGGAGGTTAATTTGAGTAACTGAACTTTTAACATCCATATATATGTATTTTCTTTGTTCTGAGCTATGATTGTCGCCACTCTGTCCCTGCTTCTTCGGTTTTTGAAAATTTAAAGCAGAAAAAAAAAGACAAAATGGATCTGTACTCTCTTTGGCTCGTGTGTAGCACGGAGCCACCTGTCTATAACAGAAGCAAAAAAAGGATAAAGTAGAAAAGGGAGAGAAAAAAAGACTACTGACTTTTGGGTCATTAAGGTAGAAGTCCATTGATTTTGGCTGTGTCTACCCTGGCCAGTTCTTTCCGCTTGTTATTGACCATCTGGTCTGCACTTTTTCACCAGATCTGCTGTCTACTGTCTGCTGTTAGTGTAAAAGGGAGCATATTTTAATTAATTCCCATATAGGTTTATAGGAAGAAAAAGATTCAAATGCTTCTGCATTGCACCTATTCATTTCAAGTTTGGAGTTTAATCAAATATAATGCACACTGATTAAAACTTGACTTCACAAAATCAGATTAGATAGCACGCTTTTTTGTTGCTTCTTTTTTTGTTTTGTTTTTTAAGGATTTTTAAAGATACTGTGACAATAGGTTTTTTTAAGTATAGGGTGGGTTCCCAGAGAGTGAGCCTTGGAAGCTAAGCTAACCCAGGACCATTACAGATTACATGGAAAGGAGGGGTGATAGTCAGTAGAGGTGTCATTTGCATCTGGGCAACATGGGGTACCAGGAGTCAAGACACACAAGAGAAGGGGATGGTAGACAATAACGGAATACATGTACCGCTGTTACGTATTTAAAATACAAAATATGAGTAACTGTATTTCGTTACAGTTACCGTTTAAAAAGGTGGTATTTAGAATACAGTTACTTTGTTGAAATAAGGGGATTGTCGCGGGTCAGGATTGTTTGGGTTTTGTTTGACAGCTATGATCTGTTGTTCCAGGTGGCAGCGTTATGGTTGCCATGGTTACAGGGTGACTCGCTCTCTCTGCGACTGTGTGTTTCCTGGGTGAGAGAGCGCCTTTTTTTTGTTGTACTGATTTTCACAGGTTCATCGTGGCCACCTCAAAAGCGGTGAATATCACCATCAGTCCCTCGTGATGCTTCAGTGCAAAAAATGTGACTTTAAACTGAACGGCGCACCCTGGTGGCAACGCTGTTCAACATGAAAGATGAAGTTACTTTTGAGGGGCTTGGAAAGTTTATAGAGGCTTTAAACTTGGCCCACGCCTCGAATGTGATGAAGGCTTTGTTGTTATGTAACCATTTTCCTTGAATAGCGCAAAATGGCTCCACAGCGCCCCCTACAAAATTCCAAAATATCAGCCCCTGCTCTGTGTTTTATCTATGAGTCTGAAACTTGGTAAGCTTATGGAAGATCTTAAGATGTACAAAAAAGTCTCTTGGAGCAATATCCCAAATCCAACAGGAAGTCAGCCATTTTAAAGTTAATGTGTAATTTTGGCGACATTTTCCCATCTTTTCAGGCACCGTACTTTGACGAACTCCTCCAAGGGATTTCATCAGATTGGACCGATCTGCAGTTTGTGGAATCTAAAGACCTTTGTGATGTTAAATTGCGAAGCTTTTTACGTCCAGGGAAACGGGGTGGTTATGGCGGCACTTAGAGTTTGAATCACTCGCCAAAAAGCAGTAATCTGCTGTCACTCAAAAACACAATGTCCAATCTCTCCCAAACGTCTCAGGTGTGATGAGACTCGAGCTTGGAAGTGTTTGTTATGCCATTTGTACATAATGGTTAGAGCGCCACCTAGTGGAACGACTAACTAATCATAAATGAATGAGTTGAAATGTTAGCTGGTGGTTAAATGCATGAATTCCATCAATGTGACATCAGATCGGACGTGCTGGTTTTAGGTGTTGGGCGTGGCTCGACGCGCCGGGGGTGCGAGGGCCCTCATAACGCTGCTTGTGTTGTTGTTGTTATGCTAAGCTAATAGGCAGAGTGTTAGAGACATAGCCCTAAAGAATGTAGCCTCATGGGCAGTGTAGTCCGTGCTGCAGGGAGAATGGACTGCCATATCCGTTATGTGTTTGTGAGCGCGAGGAGGCAGAAAAAGGAGAGTGGAAAAGTACGAGTTATCATCGAGTAGAAACGGGAGCTGGAAGCATGTAAATATAATAATAACCACTGCAGCCAAGAAGATAGTGATGGGATTTCTGGCTCTTTTTAATGAGCCGAGCCGTCTCTTTCGGCCCTGAACTGGCTCTTCAGGTTGTTTTGTTGCTTTAATTAATTTATTATTAACAACAATATAAAATTATGCACAAAAGGAATTACTAATGTAAAAAAAAGAGTGGTTTTATTTATATATGTTCATATATAAATATATGCGGTGGCCCCTAGAGACAAAGCACGTACAAACTCCAAAACACATTTCTAGCGTTAACTGAACTTCCAAAACAGAGCTACCTAGATCACTTAAATTACACAATTGAAAGCATGAAAGCATATGTGTATTGTTTGTGTATTTATACACAAGCACTCATATATATTCGAATAATTAAAAAAAAATTCATTTACCTGTTACTACCACACACCAAATCCGGTCATTGGTACTTCCTGGCTTGTGTAGCCAATAGGTAACAAAGCTCAACACTGCGCCTAGCATCCTGGAGCACTTCTGTTGTCTTTTGTATGTGTTTTGGAGTTGAAGTGCTTATGTGAATGGCTGAATGAGGCAAGTTGTGTAAAGCGCCTTGAGTACTCAGAAAGAGTAGAAGTGGCTATAAAATAACCAGTCCATTTAAGGGGGTTAAAGTGTGTGGTTAGATGACAAGATCAAGGCCCAGGTGTCAACTCCAGATTCACACATACCAAAGAAAAACAGCTGGTGAACTGGAGTCTGTCTTGACAACCTTCTTTTAAAACAGTTTTGCATGTTTGTGTGCATAACCATACTTGAAGGTATGCACACTCCTGCACACATGGGCAAAATGATCAAACGGCAGGTACAAAACCATCTTTCTTTTTTTGTGTGTGTGTGTGTTTTTTCCAGATTGTGCGTGTCGGTTATGTGCGTCTAGGGAAGGACCTAAGTAACACTTCTCATGTAGATGCGCGTTTTAGAAACAATCTATCTTACTCAAATTGTTTGCTGATTTTTCCTAAATGATGTGATTATACAAAACAAAATGATCTTTTTGTTTTATTTAGGACTCTGACTTATGATCACTCAGGTCGTTATTTCTAATCAGGATTGTAACTTACTGCATTAATTAACCTAAATCCTTTTGAACTCCCAATAAATGAGTATAATAGAATGAGCATTCTCCAATCCATGTCAAATCAAGGCTTTGAAGTCAAGAGTATTTATGAGGACTACTGGAAAGAGAGGCAGGACTGTCAGGGGAAATTATTTGCTGATAATGATTTTCATTGTAGCAAATGTTATGTTCAGCATCATTAGTCTTCCTCTGACAAATGATGAGCGTGAAACTGTAAGTAAACTTCGGCGTCAAGGACAGAGCAACAACACCCTAGGCTTTGCTCCAGTTCAAATAAATCTGCGTGTTTTCACCACTGGCTTCTTCTAAATGTATTTGTTTTACATCTTGTTTTTTTCAGCCCTTCGTTGCATGCCAGCTGAAGCTCAGGAGACTGAGTAGTAATCTGTGCCTCCTCAGCTGCTTGGATTACAGATGGCGATGTGTTTTGCAGTCGCTGAACTTGACAGCAGCTCTTTTCCTTTCACACCTTGCTTGTTGTGTGTATTTTAGCACTGTTATCTGAGGAATCAGAGACAAAGAAAAAAAAAAGACCAGGAGGACATGCACTCATGCACACATTTTATTATGTAGGTGTGTAAGTCTGAGTGTGTGTCATTGGTTCTGTGCACGTTAGTGTGCACAGTCACTGCGTGCATTGTCTGTTGTGTTTGTTACATTTCCACCGTCACACATGATTGATTGCAGCTTCAAAACTACTCATGTGCAGGTCCCTCGGTACTCGCCAGTACTTGGAAACCAGTCACACAGCAAACACTACACTCACACAGCCATGGAAAAATCATTCTTGAATTTCAAGGAATCTCTGTGGTGACAGTGACATAGCCCCTAGTTCCACTTGGAATGGCAGTTCTTTGATTGCTGACTCAAATAACAATGAAAAAAATGCTGGAAGCCCCCCCTGCTGTGTGGTGGAGTTGCGCCCATGCCCCATTTAGCTCCCACAGCAACAGCTTGACAAACTAGACTGATTGCTGTTCCAAGAGTTAGGAGATTGATAGCTCAGTGGCAGCTACTGTACACTGGAGTTCAGCAACAGGACGGAAATAACTTAGATGCATTCCACCTGCAAAATATGCTGTTTAATAGTATGCTTTCTTACTTTTAACCTATTACAGTTTTTTACAGACGCTAGGACACATTTCTCAATACTTAAGTCACTTTTGCAAAACTCTTCACACATTTCTCCTAACTGACCCTCAGCCTGGCAAAGCAGTTCATTTCACATTCAAAATGCACTACAACTACCAAAACACTTCATTCAGGTCTCAAATGAACACATTCCTCCAGAACACTAGCAAAAGTTGACAGCCGACAAACACACTTTGTCACCCACAAAACAATAACCTAAAAAACACTAACAACATGTAGCATTACACAGCGTTTTCTTGTGTAAAACAAGGACACATCTCTGTTTATAATTTCAATATATGTTACTGGAATGAATCAGACATCATGTATTTATGTTTATGTATTTTTATTTTTTTGCACTAAGTAATCCCAAAATACAAGAATTTGTATACACACCATCCACTGATACACATACAATAGTAATGCTAATCTACTCGGTCTCCTCCATTTGGCCACAGGTTCTCATCCACATCACATCTTATGTCATCTAGGGTAATACACCTAGGAAATAATCTTCTGGCATGCCAGAATTGAAGGAGTTGAAAAATTGAAGGAGTAACACCTGTGTAGATGTTCATCTACAATGAGAATCAGCTGTGGCTGGTTAAACTGCATTGTTAGATTTAAAATATGTTTCAATAAAATATTGCCGTTGGATTTTGCTGTCTTTTCAAGTTTTGCATTGTGTTATTGTTTTGACCATGAGTTTAACAGTTTTGAAAACAGTATGTAAGCACATGCAAAATGTCCTGTTCGTACAAAGATTTTTGGCAGTTGTTGTGTCTGAGTGAGAAGATGATTCATGAAATTTGAGAGATGTAGTCATTGAATGCATTTTGAGCCAAGACAATGATAACTGGTCCTCAGTTTAGCCCACATAGACTTCTGTTGTGCTCACTGTGTGAGGAGTTTTGCAAACGTGACCTAAGTATTGGGAAATGTGTCCTAGCGTCTGTAAAAAACTGTATTAACAATAACTTTTCCAAAGCCAAATTTTCATTCTTTACCTCTTCAAAGAATGTTTCTTGACCTCTGCAGCAGTTTTTTCAAGCTACACCTGCCTAGGAGCCGATTACAACCAAAGTTCAATAGGCTAAAACTTTTAAACCTTTTTAATAGACAGACATTAACAACACCCTGTCATCTTTATTTCTTGCTGGGATGTCATCACGCTATTTATTATGTGGCAATGCGTGTTAATGTAGAGCAATATATAAACATAATTCGTTGTACATCAAGTTAGAACTTTAAACTATAAGTAGGCACTCATTAGAAACTTAGTTATTAAGGGGCATCAACATGGGAAGCGATTAGCAGTGATTTGGCAACCAGAGACTGTAGAAAATCAATGACATTCAGCGACTTTAAATGTGGATGAGCAAAATAACTAGTGGCAAAATAAAGTGTACGGGATCTGAATTAAACATTTCAAAACCTTGAGGCAATTGATTAAAACAACTGCCAATGAGAGTGAAATACACTGCTGACTGACATATAACAGAATATAACAAAGATATGTTACTGTAAATCTTTAAATAGAGGAGGATTATCTAGGCAAGCAAGTGGACCTTGGAAGGTCCACTACTGATCAGTCTAGTCAGATCTGTCAGTAACAAAGCTAATTGCTTCATGTGTGGGTGTCCCTATAGGCTTTGTGCTAATGCTAAGTGTATATACACACACAGACAGACAGATAGACAGACAGATAAAACTGTCCTTGTTTCTGCACCACAGGGGAAATAAGAGTTTTACATTTCCCATCGTTGGAACTATCATAACTTTTTATCACATGCAATACACTTTTAGCTAAAATTTCCATGCCACTTCAGTTCCCTAGTCAAGGTCATGGTATATTTGCACAGTGTGCCAGTGATGAAGGCAGTAATTTTTGCTGATATTATCTTGGAACCCAGGAATTCTGTCATATATTATAGTCCATTAATTAAGACAGTCATTTCTCTATCCATCCCCCTCCCCCTGACTTCTCCATCTGAAACCCTTTCCTCCTCTAGCTGCCCTTCACCTCCCTTTTTACTTTATACTTTCTTGTTCCTTTGCTAACTTCCAACACGTCCCCTTTCCTAAATCCTTTGGGGTGACTTTCTTTTTTCTGCCGTTATTTTCCTGTCTGTCTCACTCTCTTTCTCCATTTTATCATCCCCATCACCATATTAATTTTCCCCATATCTCTGTTTTACTCTCTTTCTTTCTTCTCTGTCTGTTTTTCACCAACTGGTTTTAATAAATGAATGTCTTGGTATTAGCACTGACCTTTTGAATTTGGCTCTTGGGGATGTTTTGGGTTATGTTAGCTATGTTATTAACAAAAAGGATTAGGGCTGTGAGGGAGGTTCCTGCTGGCTTATGTCTGATTAGTATTATCATTATTTAGTCTTGCCAATGGGAAGCAAGAAGAAATATTTATTAGATACACACTCAATTCTAAAAACTGATAATAAAAGTTTCTTTCCCCTTATCTAAGTTTACCATGATGCCACTGATGTTGCTCTTAATGCTATATTGGATGTATATCAGCCCCTAAAAGTAATTTTAATCCCATCACCTTAACTTTAGCCACAATAAAAACTGGTATGGAAATAAGCTTAAATGTCATTGAGAACAATAAAAAATCTGATATAAAATGTCATCAAATTTGTTTCTGGAGGGTAGAATTAGGTGAAAGAATCACTTGAAACTATCAGAACAGGTTGAAACAATATGAATTAGATGTTGAGCATTGGTTTCTTGTTGATGTGGCAAAAAAGGAGAATACATTCATAATGGTAGACTACGACAGACACTTTTGGATTTGGACTCAAATACAGGAAAAAATATAAGAATAAACTTGAACCTTAAAATGGGAGATCAGGTGTCTCTGTTATGAACGACATGTACCCACTGATTAAAGTCTTGGTGTAAAACTGCCCTGATGGAAGTATTGTCTTGCTGGATGGAAAGTGTCACAAGGAGTCAGTGAACGGCTTAGGAAGTATGAAAATGATGCTATGATAAAAATCTATCTATCTCAATCTAACTTAACATTTAATGGAGAATTTGGACTGATGTGTTTGACGTAATTCAAAATTAAGAACAAATATAGTTATGCCATTTGAAGAAATGACGTAGATCATTCGGAGGAGTTAAACACGTAGAATCAAAGCCAAAGTGCACTGAAGCTCTTCTGGCCCCATGGTGGCCCAAAATCTTGTGTGCTTTTTTTTCATTCTTTTTTTTCCCACTTAATCCAAAAAAGAAGAAGTTAAATGTATACGTCAAATAGAAGAAGGTGCATTTAAGCGATAACTCCACCTAGGGCTGGGCGATATATCGAGTTTTTTAAAAATATCGATATATTTTCATACGAGATATAAGATGTGACAATATCGTTTATATCGATATAGTCTATGTTACGTTATAATTATACTTGTGGAGCCGCAGGTTTGGCTCTCTTTCGTCCACTTTTGTCTCTACGCAACGTTACTCGGCCTCGCCTCTCCTTCACTGAACACAACTCCCCCTCCCCCATAGCTTCACCTGCAGGCAATGACAAGATGAAAGCGGAAAATCTCCGTTAGCGAGTTACCGCGGATCGCCCCGTGCATGGGGCTGGACGGCGTCAACGTGTTAGCGAGCTAACCGCGCTAACGAGCTAACCGCGCTAACGACATGCAGCCCGGAGGGGCTGCACGGCCTAAAATCCTTTCATTTTCTCAAAAATCGACAGTGCGCCTTATGTATGAATTCTGGTTGTGCTTACTGACCGCGAACCGATTTTATGTGGAACACAGCGCTCAGCAATCTGTCAAAAAATGTTTTAATATGACTTTGCTAAGCTACGGAGCTGCACCGCTTGATGTCGGAGGATTACGGCTACCGAGGAGGAGCCTCGCGGAGTGATACGTACTGTGTGTGTATAAGGACCACAAATGGCACCTGTTCAGAGACGTGGTGCAGCTGTGAAATCTGTCTCTTTGTTATTACGCTCAGCGTCTATTAGTTTACATTTTGACTGCACAATTGTGAGCTTTTTGTTATGCACAAAAACAACATTTTCTTTTATTTATGGACCATGATTATTTAATAAATGCTGATAGTTTATTTTTGAGTAATTTCTTCATGTACATCTACGCTGTATGTAAATAAAAGTGCCCGTGTGACATCTGGGACACAGTGTGACTAAGAACTCTCTTTTTGTTCTTAACTTATGGCTTTAAAAAAAAAAAATCGAGATATATATATTATATCGCCATCCAGCTAAAAAATATCGAGATATGAATTTTGGGTCATATCGCCCAGCCCTAACTCCACCTGTATAAAGTAAAAACAAAGAAACAAAAAAATTGACAGCTCTCAATTTTCTCTCACCACTCAATTTTTTTTCTTTCTCTACCGCAAAACCTACAGATGTTTCTGATCAAAGCAGTGTTATCCAGCTGTCTCTCCCCTCAACCCCCCACCCCATCCCTGAAGCCAATTCTCAGGAATCTTTCTCCCATTCCTCATTTCATGACCTCTCTAATCCAGGCTTGTAAAATATTAACTGCCCTACTCAGTCTCAACAATTCATCCTCCCTCTTGTGCTGTACCCCTTTCCATCTAACATCTCTCTACTCACCACCTCCCATTCCATCTCTCTTTCCCTGCACTTCCTCTCCTTTTTTACACACCCCACTTATTCTCTCTGGCTCCCAAGTTCCTCTCAGAACATAACCGTCTAAAACGTGAAGCATCAATTAACCCGGTTGCCTGCAAATCTTCCTGTCTTCTCCAGTGGATTTGGCAAGCCGGATGATGGGCAATGAACAGACTTACACACATAAACACTCAGACACTCTACGTTTACTTGTGCAGTGGGGCCAAGATAAGATGGCAGGAAACAGGAAGTGGATTTATTTGAGCATTGGTGCCCTGACTCATAGACAGACATGCACAGAAAACACGCATACACACTCACATACAAACACTTACACAGCTGCAGCTGCCTCAGTGTTCACATAAAAGGAGAGGCAAATGCAGAGAGAGCGAGTGAATGTTAAGCTCTCCGTGGGAAAGAGAGACAGGAGAGGATAAAGTGATAACTTCATTCCAAGATGTTTGCGGAGGAAGTGTAAGTGTGAGAGCGTGTCTGTGGGTGCAGAAGTTGCATGTTCATGCATACTTGTGTAGAAGTGTGGCCTGTATGCATCTGTGAGAAAAGTACACATAGGTCTGTATCAACAGTACATCTGTATCAGTGCATTAATATGTGCATGACCGTGAAAGTGCCAACAGCAGTTTATTGCTGATAGTTATTATGTCATACAGCAGTTAATCAGATCTCTCTTTTATAAATTGCCAGGAGGATTTAGCATTTTGCTGCGTCATACCTCACAAAACATCTGAGGACCCTGCCTAACCAGCTGTGCCACATGCTGACTGAGGCAAGAAGATTTCAGTGGGCCTGTGAAAATGATTAGAAAACAGTATCTGCAGATGCAGAATACTGTATACAACTGTGATAAAAAAAAAATTAACATACATCGTAATTTTGAGCTTTAAGGATTTCTTTGAACTTCCACTATTAGTGATATATGTGACAAAGTCTGAAGGGAAGTAATTTTTTTTTTTATTCCTTCCTTTAATTTGCAGTATTTGCAGTGTGTTTTTGATATAATCTGCGGAGAGTGTTCGTAGTTAAAATAAAATCCTGCGGCTTATTTGCACTGCAAATAAACAATTTTGTGGCAGACTTTGCAAAGCTGCTATCACTGTCAGCTTTGCAGACAGTGATAGCAACCTTGAGAGTAATTTTGTAAATAAACATGCTGTAAAGCCAAAAGTATTGCGAGTTTACTTCCAGTTTTGAAATGTGTTAGCCTTTCATTTGCCCTGTTCTCATTACAAAACATTTTTAGACACAAGGGTGTCTGTGCTAAGAGGAAATGCGATATCACATTCACTTAAAGCGAATGTGAAAAGAAAACTTGTGTCTGCAATGATTTTTTGTTTGGCTGTTTTTCTGGTTAAAATATATAAGCACATCATTAATGGCTAACCTTCTGACTTCTACCAGGATTATTTTTTTAATTCAGCTTTAGAGCTTTTTCCACATAGAAAAATTAGACTTTTTGCACTATTGAACATTATTTGCAAAGAAATAAGAACTCTGTGGCTTGAGGCTGTGTAATAATATGAAATAATTTTGGAAATGATTTTGAAAGCTCAGAGCCTGAGCTCACAAGGGTCCAATACAAAGACAAGTGAAGGCCAAAAGTGGAGGAGGGGTGGTGGATCAGAGGGCCCTGAGCAACAGCCCAATCAGACATGAATAACCCATGTGTGAAATCATAAATAATTTACTGCGTATGCTTACTCTACCTGTCAGGACTAAACTTAGAAATTTACTGTTTATCTAACATACAACAGTATAATAAGTTTAAAGAAACTCAGTGAAGCTGATTCTAATAAAATATAGGAAACTAGAAGACTTTTTTAAATGGTGGTTACATATTTTCATTTTCATTCCTGACCCTGTGTTATGTCAGATTTGACTAGTTTATAGTGAAAACATATATACATCTTGTAAAATCTGTCTAAAAATGTAGCAACAACACTGATGAAAAAAAGCTTGTAAAATTGAATATGAAATGTTTATTCAAGAACACGCGCTGGCAAGTCAGCAGAGATTTTTAAGCAAATCCGAGCTTCTGTCAAATATACTAGTTTTCAAGATTTCCTTTTCAGTTAATGTGAAATTGCAGAAGAAGGAAAAAAAAGTCTTTCTATTCTGAAAATAAGATCGATACTCACTATTCTTCCAATCACTGTTCAGCTGTGTGCATTTTATTTCTCTATATCAGTAGAATTGGCCCAGGCTGCATCAGCATGTGCAGCCACCGACTGAAAAAAATTGATCTTTTCAACCTAAACTGATAATTCTCCTGGGCTCTATCTCTGTGTGTCAGCCAATCCAACATTTTACTGTTGGACTTTCAAAAGGCATGGCTCCCCTTAGGCATACAAATGTGATTCACTGATAAATGTTTTAGCGAGTTACAGCCTGACTGGAAAGTGACAGAGTCACACAGTCTGATATGTAC
The DNA here is from genome assembly GCF_041146795.1 of Maylandia zebra. Taxonomy (NCBI): domain Eukaryota; kingdom Metazoa; phylum Chordata; class Actinopteri; order Cichliformes; family Cichlidae; genus Maylandia; species Maylandia zebra. The sequence goes on along the minus strand of NC_135173.1, from coordinate 39,504,143 downwards.
ATGGCAATAAATCGACAAAGAGGGCTGTGTGTACATGGAGAACTGCACATTGTCACGGAAAAATACAGCATGCAAGTGTGCATTGTTGCGGACACACAAACACAGAGAATATAAGTCTTTGGGATGGTAAATCAGAATGCCAACGCTGAACTTCAATTTCATTTCACGCCGTTGCTGTGCAGTCACATCATAACTTACAGCTGGTTGCTCACAGACACACACTTTAAAAACACACATGTGTGCACAAGTGAAGTCACAGACACACACTGATAAGGAATCATCCTCATATATGACAACAACAACAACAACAAACTTTATTTATATAGCACATTTAAAAACCAGTGGTGTACCAAAGTGCTTAACATACAAAAGAGTAAGATGAAGTAACAGGGAGGATGAAGGCTATAGCAAAGAACCAGCATGGTAGCATGTTAAATGGCATTAAAACACAGAGGCAAAAGAAATGCATATAAAAGCATAAAAGAACAAAATATATAAAGGATAAAAAAGTCAAAAGATTTTTGGCAAGATATTCTGTGTAATGAAATGCTAACATACACACACATGCTTACACAGTTGGTTCACCACAATCAAAATTCATCAGTATTCCAATCTAGTCAAAAGGGTGTTCATGATAGTTTAATGGCTTGTAGCCTTGGTTACAACATAAATCTGTGCATATGAGTCTGTGACAAGGTCAAACTGTGAGAATTTGTGTGTCCAATTTGTGTGTCCAATATGGCTGCTGCTCCACCAGCTCAGAGAATATACCAAACTGACTTCACTGCAAAGAGTGTATATCTTACTAACCCTTTTCCATACCATGTAAGCTGATCAACATTGTTTTTGAAACACTTTAAACTAACTAACTACAAATGTGTTCTAATTAAAACCAGATTTTTAAAGTTGTACTTTTAAGTTTTATGCCATATGTGAACTATTGCAAGTCTTTTACAGCACTAGTTCAGTTTAGCCTATAACCTCTGAACTACATTTGCAAAATTAAATCATTTGAAACCCTTTTCCAGCTCAGAAAACCCGATGACAAGTTTATCCTCTAAGTCAATGGCTGCACTTCATCCAAAGACATTTGACAGCAGAGTATTAGAAAGGTATAACACTGGAACTTTATATTTGAACAAATAATTCTAGCCATGTTTAATCAGCTAATCAAACAGCACGGCTGCTCTTACTCACAAATATCCTCAGCGGCACAAGTCTAATGATAATTTGCCTTTAACTGATCTTTCTGGTCAAATAATTATTAATCACGGTCTAAGGAATGAAGACAATGAAGACAAGAATTGAAAAGGTGTCATTGCATTTCACATAAAGCAAACAATACAACACTGAGTCTTTGTGTGTCTTTGACTTTTTTCCCATAAAATGTAAATTTTTTTCTTCCAATAGTCTTAACTACATTTGTGCTTGCTTTAACCTTGGCCTGAACTACTGTATTTGAACACTGTTTGTGTGTATGTGTGTGTGTGCATCCCAAGTGTATAATCTTATATGAGGTCAATTTTTTCATGATTACTGTGTGTATGAACTAGGATTGTGGTATGGCAGTTTCATGCATAGCAACATTGGAAACACAAGCAGATACTTATGATTACAGTTTTTTACAGACGCTAGGACACATATATCAATACTTAGGTCACTTTTGCAAAACTCTTCACACAATTCTCCTAACTGACCGTCAGCTTGGCAAAGCAGTTCATTTCACATTCAAAATGCACTACAACTACCAAAACACTTCATTCAGGTCTCAAATAAACTCATTCTTCCAGAACACTAGCAAAGGTTGACAGCCGACAAACACACTTTGTCACCCACAAAACAAAGACCTAAAAAACACTAACAACATGTAGCATTACACAGTGTTTCCTTGTGTAAAACAAGGACACATCTCTGTTTATAATTTCAATATATGTTACTGGAATGAATCAGACATCATGCAGAATTCGTTAATATTTGTTTATGTATTTTTATTTTTTTGCACTAAGTAATCCCAAAATACAAGAATTTGTATACACACCATCCACTGATACACATACAATAGTAATGCTAATCTACTCGGTCTCCTCCATTTGGCCACAGGTTCTCATCCACATCACATCTTATGTCATCTAGGCCAATACACCTAGGAAATAATCTTCTGGCATGCCAGAATTGAAGGAGTTGAACAATTGAAGGAGTAACACCTGTGTAGATGTTCATCTACAATGAGAATCAGCTGTGGCTGGTTAAACTGCATTTTTAGATTTAAAATATGTTTCAATAAAATATTGCTGTTGGATTTTGCTGTCTTTTCAAGTTTTGCATTGTGTTATTGTTTTGGCCATAAGTTTAACAGTTTTGAAAACAGTATGTAAGCACATGCAAAATGTCCTGTCCGTACAAAGATTTTTGGCAGTTGTTGTGTCTGAGTGAGAAGATAATTCATGAAATTTGAGAGATGTAGTCATTGAATGCATTTTGTGCCAAAACAATGATAACTGGTCCTCAGTTTAGCCCACATAGACTTCTGTTGTGCTCACTGTGTGAGGAGTTTTGCAAACGTGACCTAAGTATTGAGAAATGTGTCCTAGCGTCTGTAAAAAACTGTAAACATTAGCAGTTTCATGATCATTGATGTGCATGTATTACCTTAAATGTTGTGATAGAATGCAAAGCTGTGCATATATATCTTCTTTACTTCTGAACTGCATGTTAGATTTAAAATACATTTAAAAGTAACAAATTAATTCCCTTAAGAATCGTTGTAATTTACAATAATGAAATAATTCTATATGTACTATATTTTCTTAAACATTTATTGTGTTAGAATCCTAGTGTTATGCACTTGCCGTTGCACAAGTTTCTGTACACATGCTAATGTACATGTATATACATCACTATAAGTTAATCTGCCTGTGTTTGTTTATGTGGGCTCGTTGCTTAGTAAACAGCTCATGGAGTTAGATGTACAGCCAGTTGCTTTTTGGGTTTCTCTGAATGGTCTTGTTTTTCTTTAAATAGCCCCTGGACAGCAATACTGGATTGTCTTGCAGGTCTTAGCCAAAATATGACATTATGCTGGCTCTTTATCGTTAAATCGTAATATACTGAAAACATCACAGGACTGCATAAGAACTGCAATGCCCTCAGTGCCCACATTTAATGCAAAGTTCAAGTTTCCTGGCAAGAAAAAAAATGTTGAGAAACTAGCCTTCCCTTGGGCCCTGATGGTGTGGTGTACGTGCGGGTGCACACACATTGAAAGAAACTTACCACATTACATTTTCAAGCATTTCAAATGTAATATATGTGGTATTTTTTTAAAACCCTGAACTTGTGACTTGAATTATGCATTCACTGTTTTGTTTGTTTTACTTTTAAGCTGTGGTGTAACTTTTTTTTTAGGTTGCGCTTAATGTTTGTGTTGTTGGTGGTAAGCATGAAAAATAGCAGATGAAATGACATTAAATCATGAATATAATGCTAGCAGCATGCCATTGACGTGGTTCATTTTTGGACTCTGGTGTTTCAACTTGAAAGGAGAGAAAACAAAAAAAAACTCGCACTAATATAATTCATCAGATTGAATCCTGTTTTTAGTTCCAAAATTGCGTACTTTTGGTTGCTAGATGAGAGGTTTTGGAGGTAGTCAATAAATGATCTTTTCTTAAGGCTCCAGGGTAGTTATAAGCTCTGTACTTAGGCAGTCTCAACTGGCTTCAAACCAAATGAAAAGAATAATAAGTAAAATTAGTAACACTAAATCTTTGTGAAGGACATTTGTGGTTCATATTCTCATTTAGCAGAGAAAACCAGTGTTCTACCACTGCGTAAAGTGCCCTGTCTATTACCAAGAGAACAATAGCACTTGAGTTGAATGCCATTATGGTTATTAGCCCTGCTTGTCTAGATGGTCATGAGGCATGAGGACATTATGCAGGGCAGTCTACGTATACGCGAGTGAGTACATGATTGTAATCATAAGTATCTGCTTGTGTTTCCACTGTTGCTATAAGGTGTATTATGCATGAGTGGCATGTTAGAAGACTACTGATCACTGATATACCATGAATGAATACTGAAGTTTCAACACAATTCATATGGCATGTAAGTGAGCAGCATCAAGGTCAGAGGGAGCGAAAGTAATGGAGAGGAGAGAGCAAAAGATGAGCAATGAGATATACAGAGGGGGGACAAGATAAGAGAGACACAGTGAGAATAACTCTCAGAAGGATAAACAAAAGCAGACACAGAGGTAACAGCAAGCATCCCTACAGCAGATAGTAGTACTACAGCATGGAGGGCTCACGGACATTATCATATGTTGATTTTTGGTATATTAAGACTCCATAAGACCATTTTATCTGTGCAACTGGAGCTTGTATGACTGAAGGACGAAGCTGAAAATCCTGATAAAGTTAATTCTCTGGTGCCATAAACTACACAAGTTATCCAAACTGTTCAAGTGGATTAAATGTAACTTCAGTAATACGAATTCACACTTGATTTAATACCACATTGAACATTTTTAATCCTTAAATATTTAGCAGAACACTCTGTGTTTATCAGCCCCCAGCTGAGAATAGTCAGTAGTTATAACTGTACCAGCTGAGGACGTCTTTAACTCTGTCTCGGAATCTGTGACTTCTTGATGAGTGGGAAGTATAGCGACACAAAGCAACGAGGAGAAAAATCTTTCGGGTTATCTGAATAAGTTTAACTAAGACGAATCAACAGGAATCAACAGCTTGAATGCACTGAGCCCAGAAAATATAATTCTGGTACACACTGGACACTGTTTGTGAATCATCATCAGCTAACAGGACAAGTTGAAGTTCAAAGCAGGTCATTGATACAGGCAGATGGGGGGGAGTGACACATAGACAAGGGTGGAGGATGAACGATAAAGATAGAGACTGACACAGAGAGTGAGAGGAGAGGAGGAGAGTGTTGATAGGACAGAAGAAAGACAAGGAGAAGTGAGAGGACAAAATGAAATGGAGAGAGATGGAGAGGGAGCAAAGGCGAAAGATGTGACTGGATATTTGAAAGGACTGAGGCAGTGAGAAGGTGATGTAACCTGAGAAGATACAAAGGATTGGATGGGGCATTGAGGGGGACAGGAGAGGTTAAAGAATCATTGCTGTACATAGACGGGTACTGACCTTCACAAAAACAAGAAATGCTAAGTGCAAAAACTTTGTAAGGGGTAAGCTCTCACCAGGGACTTCATTTTTCTTTCAGCTACTAATAAAAACTTCTTTCTGATTAAATCAGTTGGATGACATTCATGACTTTCCACTTCTATTCTATTAACAACTCAGTGTCAGTGTTCAAATCAGTTTTGAAATGACTTCTGTGCCTTTGATAAGTAAGAATTACTATTACAAGTTACCAGTAATCACACAATATATTCTGCAGTTAGTTGGTTTGAAAGCGCAATGAATGACCACTGACTTAAAATTCAAGGTCTCTTCTCTTCTCTTCTCTTCCTTGTCACATGAAGCAGGGCACCAGCATCATCATCAAAGCTAACATCAAAGTCAAACTTTAAGGTTTATGCTAAGATGCAAATAGCTTTTTATGTAAATAAAGTCACACAAACTTGTTCAAAGTAAGTTGACAGAGAAGGAGATCAAAGGAATTGGCATTTCTTGCCACTGACATGCATATGCACACACATTATTTGGCAAATTTGGAGGGCGAGCGTGGAGATGGCTCGGGCGGACAGCAGAAGAAAAAAATGATAATAATAGAAAAAAAAATGAAGATGGCATGAATCACAGAGAATTACAAAAAGAAAGGGTTAGTGAGGGGTAATGAACGGCGGAATGGAAGACGAAGAGAACAAACAGCGTTGGGTTAATGTTAATGGGGACAAGGATCTTGTCCCCATTAAATATAGATGGCTCTGTTATGGGACATGAAATATACATGAAACACTGGGTTGGCATCTGTATCAGCTGTGATAAGAAGCATGTCTGAGTAGATTGAGAGATGGAAGCTAGCTCAAGTGAAAAAAAGGCATTGTGGTGAGAAACAAAGGTGGGTGGGGAGAGACACACAAAGAAAAAGTCTAGGAAAGAGACATCAGACCAAGACAAGGATCTTGACAGCATTTGATCTACAGCCAGTAGAGGCAGCACGCCCAACCCCCCCCCCCCCCCCCCCCACCCCTGTTCATAGAAGGGGGCTTTTACAGAGATGGAGATCAATATTTTATTGTTGTTTCTGGTTGTGCTGTTGATCCCCAGTGTTAAGTGTTAATCTGAGGTCTTCAGTCTCTGTGGTCGTGGCATGCCCCATGAGGCTTATCAACACAACAGGGCTACTAACCCCAGTGTTTGGCGAGAACACCCATTAGGCTCACATATAACCCCTAACCCTGGAGGTCACAGACCCAACTACTTTCCTGACTGGGCATTGCTGTTAGTTAACAGAAGGCTAAAGGCATCAACGAAAAGACACGTCAGAATCGACTTTCTCTTTCAAAATTTGATAGAAATAGTCAGAGAAAGTTGTTTGTGTTTATGGACATGATTTGTTTTGGGGTTTTATTTGTCAGTCCCCACATTTTTGAAATATATTTCAATTATAAATCACAATGTATTGTTTGTCTGTAGCAGAAATGTTGTCTTTTTTTTTTTTTTTTTTTTTTACACGCTTTTTTTTTGTTTGTTTCTTTCCTGTCCCGTTTGGCTCTTTTGCCATCAGAATTATTGTCTAAAGGCAAAGAAAGATGCCCAACGGATTTACTTTACCAAGTTGACCATCCCAGCCTTGCCATAATGGTCCATTTGATTTGCCTTTTATTGTTTATTTTATTTTCACTTGCTGACTTGACTGGAGGAAAGAAGGGGAGAAAGAAAGAGGGAAAGAGAAACAGCTGAGAAGAGGGACGGGGGAGAAGGGCAAAAGACAAAAACCAACAGAACGGGCAGAGAAAAAAAAAGAAAAAGAAAATGCATATATCAATCACCTGGATCACCTGTTGAGAAAGAAAAAGAAAACAAGCAGAAGAGAACAAGAGTAATAGAATAAACAACATCACAATGATATATGAGAATATGACAGTAAATACTAAATATTAAACATTATTGTGCAGCACATAAGATCAACAGAGCACAGTGTGCTTTGAGGTAGGAGCCAAAAAGGGTGTAGTTTGTGGGTGTGATCACCCGTGTGTACACCTGTGAGCATGGACGTGCTTGTTTTTTTTTTTTTTTTTAAATGTTGTCAAGAGCTTTCTGCGGGGATGTGTCAGTCTGCCAAACAGGAAATTGAGCTGTGAAATAGCAACTGTTATATTTTTGCCCAAACCATCTTTTTCCAAACCTAACTAGGTAGTGTTTAATACCTAACTGGAACATTTTAAAATCATAATGCAACTGAGTTGTGAAAATCTGTCCCTTAAGGTTTCTGACGTGAGCAGCAAAATGATTCATGTTACTGCCAAAATTTTAAACTTTGTTCCATAAAGTAGAAAATATATTTTTTGTGTACACAAATAAACATATATGAAAGCGATTTAGAGAGAGAATTAGTGTCCAGAAACACACACACAGAAAAAATAACAAAAGAATAAGAATAGATTAATTGGAAGTGTGTTGAATCCTGAATTGGAAGTCTGTGTTCAGTTGCCAAGGGCCAACATGCACACAGGGCAGTAATTACACTGCACAGATATTTTAGTGGTTATTAACTGTTGCTATCCCCAGCACTTAATCATTGTCTCTGTCTCTTTTTAGCTGATAGGATCCAGTATGGACGAATAGGCAGTGATGTCACCATGCAGTGTGGCTCCCTGGACAATGATGCATCAGTATCATGGAAGATGAATGGGACATATGTGAAGGCCCAGCACAGTCTAGAAGGCCCCAGACTGATCCTGACTAACGTGTCCCTGAACCATACTGGACTCTACACTTGTTTTCAGAAGCAAGATGATGACAAACATGAAGCCATCTTTCTCCAAATTGGAAGTAAGTACAGTAGCTTACTTCCAATAGGACGGGCGCATTTGCCCTCTAAGTGTTAAGGATGAGACATGACACATTTTTAATCATCCCGAAGGGAAAGTGAGTGATTGCAGACATAAGATGGAAAGACAAAAGGTGAATAAAATAAGAAAGTAGTAAAATAAAATAAGCTACTCTTGATGCCATTGGGATGTCAACAAAAAACAAAAAGAAAAAAAACCCCAACAACATAGAAACAAGTATGACACTGCTGATAATTTCAAAAGTAATCTGATACAAATGTGATAAAAATAATGGCTATAGATGCCCTGCTTAGTCTTACTTCAGCTATGTTTAAGTAGCTTTCTGTGTAATGTAAAATTACTCAAGAAAGTAAAGTAACAAGATGGTAAAATGTACACATAAATGAGAATTGTGATGAATCCTAAAATATAAACTTCTTTAACACACGGTGAGTCTGTTACTATTTTTATCGTTGTTGAGGGCTGTCTCTTAACAAACTGAATTATGTCAATTAGCTTAACCTTATTAGCACTAGCTGTCATTAATGCTTATATTTTATGTCTCCATGGAAATTTGCCAGAGTTTTGTTGTTCCATTAAGAATTTATAACTAAATGTATGATACCATTCTTTCAATATAGAGCATCAAATAATGAAGAAACAAGTACATTTTATGTCTTTAACACATTTAAAACCAAATGACTTTGCATTACATTACTACTATTACTACTAATAATAATAATGATAATCAGTGCAAATAAAAAATCTGCTACATACATTCAAACCAACAACAACCCTAACCCTCCAACCACAATTCCAATTTCAGCTGCTTCCAAAGCTTGACAAAAAAAGGTCTAAATATGTGATCAGCTTAGACTGAAAGATAGTCACAGTCGATGCTTGTGATATCATTTGTGATATCATTCCAGTCTTAGTGGAATCACAGTAGAGGCCCTTTTGAAATAAGCTTTGAGTGCGGGATGGTCAGAGCTTATAAAACCTGCGACCATCCCTGCAATCAACTGTGTCTAAAGACTGAGGAATATTACTTAAGAAGCTGAATCCATTCTATTGACTAGTCACAGGATGTTATGACTGTTATGACTTTGTATTAACGACTGTGAGGGTCAACCTACAGCTGGCTACCAAATTTCCAGATTCTTTTTGTTCCGTGCAAAGTGAGCACTTCAGCTAAATGACAATTTTAATAGTACGCTGTAATGTTTGAGGGGCTGTTTCATTCAAATTTTAAATGCCAATATAAAACTTGAATTGTTGTGATAACAATCTTTACAGTAGATCTGCTGCCAGCTGACCAGTTCTTATGAATAGCTGTTAAAATTATATTTGGTCTATTTCCTGTTATGGTGTGCATAATCGTAATAATCATACGAAAAGTAAATGATGTCACTTTTAATGGACTGCCATGAGGGTTTGTGAGTTGGCATTGGCCTCATTTTAAATCCATTATTTTCATGGTGAAAGTTTTATGCACTTATTCTTTGCATAATAAGTGTGTTGGATGGAGTGGTAAATGGCAAGACGATGACTTGAATGAAATTGCCTTTGTTATAAATTGCTTTATTGACTAAGCTGAACAGTTTATATGACAATGAAAAGAAGAACCCCAGAAGTAATTTCATTAGTTGGTCTCTATTTAAGTTAAACGTTAATCTTAGTACATGCTTTTTGTGTGGTATACTGGTATAGCTTACAGGATGTCCAAATATTTGAATGTTTATAAATGTTAATAATGATTTTAATGACAAGCGATTTCTCTAACCAGCAGATTAGCGTTCTGCCTTATTTATAATATATCACATAACTTATTCACAGTTATTATATTTATCATCCTCCATCCATTAGCTTGGCTGTTATTTTTGAATTCATCTGTCACTGCAGTTCTGCCTCATGACAGATTGAATGTCAATCTTAAATGACAGATCGAATAAAAACAATGTTCAGTCAACAGTGAATTATTATCTACTTACTGTAGTTAAAATAAAATAAAAAGCAGGGACATTATCTCTGCTGGGCAGTGTTTGTTCACATGAAAATGATCACTCTGTCTTCCCTCCTTTTCAGTCTGTTAGTAGTAAAAGGAATAGACAACATTTTAAGTTACATTTTTTACAGAAATCACACTTTAGCTGCAAGAAGGCTAGAGAGTGAAATTAAATATCTTCTTGGCATCAGTCACAGTAGGCTACTTCAGAACGGTGGCAAATTTTGATACACAGCACATGATTCATCACTCCAAGGGGGGGAATAGCCCATACAGCGTTCATCTTTCTGACACTCTTGTGTTATTGAGTCCACCACAACTCTATTTTTGAGAAAAGCAAATTGAAAGACAGGTCGACCGGTTCATTTATCTCATTTGTGCCAGGTGAAATGTTAAAATGTCTTTCGTGAATCATGCATACAAATAACCGATCCAAAAAAACAAACAAATAAAATAAATAAACACTCAACGGTTAAAGATATTTTTGAAAAAGCGGTCAGCTCACGTCCCCTTTAGCTAAACAGTAAACCATGCCAGTATGATTCCATCCACTTGTCAACAGAACCAATAGAGGCCAAACACACAACCCATCAAGATTTTATCCCAGTGCTGATGTTAAATGTTACATTTCCAAGCAAATGTTTGATGAATGAGACTATATGAGCGCATGACAGTTTGGTTAATCATATCAGCAGTGATGAATTACACAATGCTGAAGTAATACTGATTTAATGACTTTTATGTTATGGCAAATTATGTCAGCGGGGGGAATGATGCAATTCACAAACAGGCCAGGATATGTGTGTATGTTTAGGTATGTATAAAACAGAGAGAGAGAGAGCCTTAGACGGACAGATGGAAACAGTATCTGTGTACAAACACATGTGAAAGACTGGTGCTGCTTTTCTGCTATCAAAATGACACTTTGTGTGTGAGAGACAAACAGAGTTTTATTTTATTCATTCATCAAGGGTCAGATCCTACTTTGCTAACCTACTTTTAGCACTGAATCTAACTGTCTCAATAACAGTCTGTGATTTTATGACACGTTCAAGATACGTTGGGGTGGCAGCAACTGTAACTCCGCATTGCTAAATCTCTTCTGTCTGTGTTTTATTGTCTGTTATGACTGCGACTTTGTTTTCTGGCTACATTTTTTTTCATTATGTTAACTGCCACCTACAAAACTTTAAGTGTTGTGCAGCTACAGTGATAATGACATCATGACAGGCTACACTTGTTCTGATTACCATCATGATGGTAGTTTGATTTTATGCAGCGTTTATTACTTACACTGGGGGCTTGTTATGTTTCACACAGATAGAAGTGTTATCAGGAGAATAGCACAGAGCCATCTGTTTATGCTTTTTAGTTTTTCTCCTTCACTCTTTGTCTCTCAAACTTTTTTGATTATCTCTCATCTTTCTTATCTTGCCTTTCGTTATTCTTCATACGTATGTGTGCGTGTGTAAAGCAACCTTGTATGACGTCCTTATTTTCCCACTCTTTCTAGCATCCATCTATCTACGCCGGCTTTTTCATTTGTGTTAGGCAGCATCGCTTGGCTTTGTGTTTACACTGGTTTGCATTAGGAACACTAGTGTTATGCTATGTGTGTATGCGCGCTTGGTCCACCTTCACACCGAATTTATGGACTGTGTCAACATAATGTTAGCACAAGGAGACAGCACTTGTTTGTGTTGAGTTTCATGTGGAAATATAGTGCTGCTTTGATGTCTGTTTCTTTTCCCATTTGTATTATTTCACCACTGTATATAACTGTTAGTTTACATTCTCTCTGTTACTTTGTTTTAAAAACTGTCCATCTCCTCATCCACATGCATAAACAGAGAGACACACAAGGAAACTTCAGCACCCAAGTACTCAGTGACGTCTTTAGACTGTATCTTCAGAATAAGACGTGATGTTAACTGGTAAAGGGGGTAACATAAAGCTGGTAAAATAAAAAGTGACATATGGTTTAAAAAATACAATAGAAAATGAAAGAGTACACCCAGTAAAATTTCATTATAATTTAATTAGCAAGCGGTCATAAAACACTGAAGCGCTTGTGGGATAGTGCATCCTTTGCTGTCACAACAGTGAAGTTATTGCTGTCCTCCTCTTCTCTGGCTTTGTCCATTCTTGTATGTATTGCTGTTTTTCAATGACCGTCAGCTAAACAATTTATAGTATAGCAAGATGAGCTGCACCCAACCAGTTATTAAGCCTCCCAGCAAACACAGCATTAACAGCATAGCATCATATATCCAGCCACTCACCTGTCAGCTGCATTATACTGCTAGTGAGAACCAGCTGCACTTTATGCAAGTTTTATACATAGTCTATGTGCAACTTGGTTATATCACAAAGAAATAACTTAAAGTTTACATCTTCTGCAAAAGGATGTTCCATGGTTAAAATTATCAGGGAGATGGAGGAAAGTACGGAAGGACCTTTTCTTTAGGGAAACATTTTACATATGATAGCATACAAGTCAATTTCACTGAAAGCTCTACTACATGATGATAACTCTTTGAAAAATGTTTGTATTGACTTAGTTCAGGTGTAACAACTAGATAAACTCATCTGTTCAATTGCAGTACTTAATGTACAGTGTGACGGTTAATTACTGAGGCTTATTTTGTAGGAAACATGAGTACCTGAGGAAAAAAGGTTTTATTTAACCCTCCACACTCCAACAGAATTCTACTAAAATGTTCTTGACAATTTTGAAGAAAAGGGAGAAACTGGTGAATATTGTAAACACTCATATTTAGCAAAAAAAAAAAAAAGCTTAAAGAATTTACAGAAATCTGCTTATTTATTCCTTATATTATTGAAATTATCTATTGCCAGCAGGATTACACATGTAAATCTTCCATCTGTGCCCAGCTAACAACTAGTCGGCTAAAACAACAACAAATTGTTTTAAGATAAAGTTAGACTCAAGTGTTTAGAAAGTCATACTGTGAGAGTCTGATGATGCTAGTTTTATTTCAGATAAAGTGTTATTGACAACAGCTAAGTCTTGTAAAAACAACCAACCTTACTGACAAAAAAGTTTGGGATATCCTCAACACTTCACAGACTCGTCGATCAATGTCAGACTTCTTTCACAAAGTTTTATAGACTCAGATGCTACAGATGAACAGAAGCACTTGAGGTGACTTGGGAGTAAACATAAAAAAGAGGTTGTTATGGGATACAGAGGGTTAAATATACAGTGTAAAACATATATAATTTGCGAATGTAATCAAAGTTTTGAGTTTTTTTTTAAAAATTATTATTATTACCAGAAAAAGTTCACCGAAAAAAAATCATCCGACGAATGTAAACCACCTCTTCACCAAATACAGTGGCAATGAATAAATTCTGAATGATGGGCATTTAAGAGACTGACAGTCAGAAACCCCAGTTTGAAAACTGAGATGGACCACTTCTTCTTTCCTTCCATTTAGAGGTAACTTTTCTCACAACTTTGAAATGATAATGATTATCACCTTAAGAACATGCAACACACGCATGAGTGTCTAAAAGCATTGTTGCTATTGACTCCCTGTTTTTAGAGCCCATAATTCAGCTACTCAGGCAGTATGCCACTCAGAATGCCAGCTGAGACGATACAAAACCAGCCCCTGCCCGCAACCACTCCTCCGCTTCCATTACTGTAATGACAACATTTTAAACATGTACAATGAAGAAAAGCATTCATCTTGCAAGCAAGAATTGTGTCTGTATAGTAATGAATTTATACCACAAATCATCACACAAAAAAAGAGGGATCTAGGTTTGGCACCCATTCTCGTAAACAAATTCAGTTTGAGCTGCTCTCAGATCATAGCAATGACATTATGTAAACAGTTGCTTTTTTTTTCTTAATGCTACAAATTGCAACCGAAGTCTTAACCACTAGTGTTGGAGTATCGAGTTGATTTGTTTAACCCATGTGCATGTTGCTGTGTGAGTGTGGTTAGTGCTCAAAAACCATACTTGGAAGACCAGAAATGGAACAAAATATGCAGTCATTCTTTCCCTGCTTCTTAATTCCAAGTCCAGTCTATCCTTGCTCAATAAGGGGTGTGTAAATCACCATTTGAATTAGGCAGCAGGACACAGTACCATTCCATACTATTGGTGTGTCTTTTTTTTTAGTAGATGCAGTACTTGTATTTGTAGATGCAAATAGATATAACAACTAAAATGATATTTACTTATAGCTGTTTACTGTAGCTCTTGTTGTTGTCCCATCCAAAGAGTATAACTTTAGTATATTTAATATGAGTTTAATTAAGCTCACATGACACTTTTAGATGACACTTTTTGAATAAATAAGATAATGTATAGCACAAAATGTGACCAATGAAATGCCATACCACACACTGAGTGTTTTCAACCTCCTAATACAAGAAGGTGTGATTTCTGTCGTTAGAGTCATGTGCATCTCCATCCTCAGGCAACTTATTTCTACACAAACACACACAGACACACCATGAATTGATGTCTTATTCCTTTCCCTGGGTAGCTTGTTTTGGTGCGTAACCCCCCCACACACACACACATACACACACACGCACTCAAGGGACCTGTGCTACATTGCTGGGTAATGGAATTGTCTTGTCTCCTTGCAGACAGATCGCTACAGAGGAGGGTGAACCCATAAAGCTCCTCTGAGACTTCCTGTTTAACCAGGAAGTTGCCCCCACATGTAAGGGCACTGCAAGAACTACTTTTCTTCCTTTTTAATTACTCTCCTTGCGTGTCCCAGTATCCAGTCAATCATAGTCAATGGAATCATTGAGGATTCACACAAGCTTAGAATTTAATTCAATAGTCTAGCAAAAGCGCATGCTCTCTCATGTCATTTTTTAAAAAAAAATCTACAAGACCAGTTGCCACAGTCTGTCAAAACAGAGTAAAATTAGTACTTTTAAGGCAGTCAGTTTAAATACATGTTCAAAGAAATAGCATAATCTGATTCATATGTAAATCAGATTGCTTGGTTTGATTTTTTTTTGTAGTGTAGTCAATTGTATAGTATAAGTTCCTATATTGCGTGAAATGTTAGATATTTATCAATAGAATAAAAAAAATTACTTATGAAGAAAAGAGTTATCCTGTCTTCACAACATTATTTTATTTATAAAGTATGGGAAAAAGTTTTAGTACAGAGATCTGACCAAAGTCTGCAGTGCCACCAAGTGTTTTGAGTAAATCCAATAATTTCTGCTGCAGGATTAGTGTTGTAGCTGACTCCTGGAGTAAAAACAACTCTTTCCTTTAGGAAACAGTGAAAAACAAAAGCACACGCTAGGAGAGGCTTAATGAGATAATCATACAGATAAGAGTTATTTATCCACATCTTAGTTACCTCCCTTACAATATTAATCGTGACCATCATTGTCTTCTTTCTGTCTTTTTACTCCAGTTTGTCCTCTGTTGTTCCGCTCTACATCGCAAATTTCTCCCTGCACCATTTTTTGCTCTACTTGCAGGACAACAGTAATTCCCATCAGTTTATTGTAGCAGAAAACCATAACAAATGGGAAAATGGCCCTGGCTTAAGAAGTCAAATGGAAGTGAATACATGTATGTGTATGAAATAGTGTGTGCATTCTTTCACTCTCACACACACTACATTCTTCTTTCACACACATATATTTTCACTCTCACATAGTTTTATTAAAATTTTTATGTTTAGATATTTTTATTCTCATGTTTACACATATTTAACACACATTGCAATATTGTGCTCTCTTATACATGTATTTTAATGTACATATTTACAAATTTTCACTCTAACATACATGCATTTTCATTTATGCATTCCTACATGTTGCGCTCATTTACATGCATTCAATATGCATTTAATCTCACAAATAATATATGTATGTAAGAAGAGAATGCATACATGTCTGAAGAAAATATATGTATGCAAGAGAATAATGTATGTGAATGAAGGAGTTTAATGGAAACGGAAGGCTGGGTGTCTGTACCGCTGTAATTGGCTGAGAAGCACGCGCAGGTCACTATCAAGTGTCTGACAGCCTGGAGGGGGGAGAAGAAACTCCAGTTCTTCAGCAAGTTATCTACGGCGTCATGTTTGTGCCACTATTCTGAGGGCACGTAAAAAAAATTTGAGCGCAAGTAAAAAAAAGTTTGCAGGTGCAAGTGTTGCATTTTGAGGAGAAATTTATTTTGAGCGAAGAAAACTAAAATTTGAGTGAACAAAATTCATTGCTGTGTGCAAAAAATGTATTTCAGTGTTTGCTATTATCCACACACACACACACTCAATAGCAGCCCCTCTCGCTCAGTTTTTGTATTTGCGCTCGCTCGCAATGTGTTGCTCGTGCGTGTTCAACTCTTTCTGTATGCCTTTATATTTGTGCCACAAAACCAGCCAATCACAGACTTGGATGCAAAGATATCTGATTGGCTGTTCTGGTCTCCAATCAGCTTGAAATGACGAAATGCAATATCCCAGAATCCATTTCATCCAAAACTCAAACGAGGCAGTGGCGGAGGAACACAGAGTGGCGGAGTTTGAAATATTACTCTTTCTGGGTCACAAAATAAACTTTTAAGATATTTTCATGCGAGAATGGTCATGTGTAAACTTCGAATACCTGCTCGATTCATCAAGACATCACATATTTCCATAAGTGCTCTAACGTTTTCGGAGATGCCTTACATTTAGTCTGTGTCAGACTGAGGATAATGTTTTCTGAAGTTAGAGTAGAAAAGAGTACATGTAGACAAATACACATCATTGTAGACATAATATTGGCATAATATTTTAATATCCCACCTCCACGGTTGTGGCCATTCACGGTTCACCCATGAAGCAATTTTTTTTCTTCCTCATATCTTAACATTTTGCCCCAATCCTGTTTTTTTTTTATCTCATTCTTGTCTTTCTCTTTCTCTCACTAATCCTCTTACACCGCGCCTAGTCTGTCCCATTTCACCTATTGCTTTGTCTTTTCCTTTTCATCTTTGTCCATGCGTTTCAGTCTGTATAACTTTTTACTAAAAGTCTCACACTTTTCTCACACTTTTTCCCATCTTAATGTTTACTATTAAGACCAGAAGAAGTGTATAGTATGTAGTACATTAGTCAGTATACATGTGTATCTACAGCCCACAATATCTTAGTACTACTGAATTTGAATCTGTATAAATTTTTTCTCCCTAAGTGAAGACTGGTATTTAGAAATCTGGCTGCCTGATGGGCTTAAATACAGGACATGTTTATAAGTCTCAAAAGATAATATTCATTTAAAAACACTGGTAGGCTACGAAGTTAACATTAACTTTGAAGCTGAACAGAGTTATAAATTGTATACTCTTTCAAAAAAGCCTGATATGTCAGTATGGTTAATTAGCACTGGGGTTTGTTACAAATAGTGAGGTATTTTAAGGACATTCACAGTAATGTCCTTAAAATACCTCTGAGTTGTCAGAGCACCGTATTATTTTGGTCGTCTGGGTGATTGCATCGGAACTTCTTTGGCATTTTGGATCTGCTTGGTCTGCCAAAGCGTTTAATGTAAAGTGACATCCACCTGAATACTTACAGGTTTCTCAGCAAAGCATTTTATTGAAATGAGATGTGAGAAAGTTAGTGTTGATTCTTCACAGAAATGCAACTAAAATTACAAGATCAGTGCCTTTAGAAATGGCAAATTTGGTGTTACAAGTATACAAGTGAGTTTTGTCACGAACAACAATGCTCAGCCAAGAGCATGGTTGTAAGAGTCCTACATCCGTTTCACAAACATGAGACTCATTGTTTTGCTTCTGGTAGCATAGCAAATAGAGCATCACTTCTAGTCTCCTAAAATTCTGCTCCTTGGCCCTATTAAATTTCCAATGCTCCAGCTTCGTTCCACTTGCATGCTCTGCATGAAAAAACACCATGAAGTATATCGGGTAATTGGCAGTGTGCTATTGGTGCTGCCATGCCTGCCCTAAACGTTTTTTTCTCCCCCTTTTGCCAGCCTCACACCTTCTCCAACATTCTCTGGTCAATCTTGAAATGGATTGATGGATATATTCTTATGATTAAATTTTGATTTTTCATCACTTCCTCCATCTACACAGTCAGAGTTAACTTGTCCCTTCACTGACTCTTTCTCATACTCTTTCTCATTTCTTCCCTTTACTCCTGTCCTCCTCTTCCCCCAACTTAATCTTGCCCTCCTTTGTCTTTTTCTTTCTGTCTCTCCTTCAGAGCCTTGATTTTTTTTTAAATTACTAATCTTTGTAGGAGCCAGTCCATTAATTTTTGGTTCTGTTAGATTTTGATCAAACTTCTGATAAAAAGGATTAATTGAAGCAAGCCAAAATCCATTGTGTTCCCTCCCTTTCTCTCTCTCCCTGTGTCACTCTGTTTGCCTTTCCTAACTCTAATCTCCCTTTCTCGCTGTAATTACCCATCCAGAGGTAGTGGAATAAACCAAGTGATGCAATGTATTATTATCGTGTCTTCTCTGTTTGCTCCGCTTTCCTACAGTTGACATGCAATAAAGCACAAATGTCTTTGCTATGTGACCGTGTGTGTGTGCGTGTGTGTGTGTTGAATGTAGCTACTGCTGTCTATGGGTGCCTTTTTGCATGCTTCATAATAATTTGTCACTGGCTGTCACAATGTGTTTTTGTGTGTCTGCTAAGAAGCAAAAGCCCTGTTCATGCTATTGTCCAGTAAAATAGAAAAGTCTGGGCTGTCTTGGCCCTTTTATGATCTCGTGTGTTTGTGTGCTCGCGTGTACATGTGTGCGTGTGTGTGTGTGTGAAGGCAAAAGAGAAAGCGAGAATCAGTAGGAAGGAGTGCCTGTGACCAGAAACTATTCCCCCTGGCTCAATGTCCATCAATGAGGTTGAATAGTTTGCTCCACTGACGTCAAGCAACTGAGGAATGGTCAGATATCCATGAAAATATGCTCAATGGCCATTCTTGTGTGTATGTGTATATGTGTGTGTGTGTGTGTGTGTGTGTGTGTGTGTGTGTGTGTGTGTGTGTGTGTGTGTGTGTGCGTGTGCCTGTGTCTGTGTCTGCAAAGATTTTCAAATGTCAAATGTTTTGAAAGGTAACACTGTCCTCCTTCTGCTGACCCTTTCAGCCAGGCATGTCACACAAGTTCAGTCTAATCCACCTGAAAATAGAACTTTTGGTCAAAGAAAAAGAAACTGTTAACTGTTACAAAGATTTCCCTAAGCTTTCAGTTTTTAAACAATAGTCACACATGTCACATGGATGCATAGAAAATAAATGGGGATAGAAGGTTTCAGCAGTATACCCCCCCCCTTTGTACTCTCTCCTATACCTCAATATGTATTGGGGACACATTGAAACCCAATTGCTCAGAACATATCTGAATGTAGCTTGAGATGCATAGGGTCACATTTCCATGGTTGTGTGTACGCTAATGTGTCCTGGGCCATCTTGAAGGGCTGCTTAATCAACTCAACTGATGTCTGCATAGGCGGACACAGAAAAGATACTCATTCGTGCACCAAAATCATATTAAATTTAATAATACAGATATTAAAAGTCATTTTGAGCAATGTTGCAAGCCATTCTCAAATCTCTTTGAAATATAGATAGCTAGCTAGCTAGATGGATGGATAGATAGAGTACATTGATTTACATGTCTTTGTATAGATGTCTTTTACATGTGCTCATGGTGCATGTAGAATGTATTTGTGTAGACAAATCCATTTATGTATGGTCTCCTGGTATTTTCTTTCTTCTCTTCTGCATGTATCTTTATATGCGTGTGTAATGAACTAGTACCTAACATAATTTTCTGCTTCAGGATAAAAGTGACTCCTCCATTTAGTCTATTTGGGCCGTTTACGTTTGATGCAGCAAACTAATCTGCTCTTCCCAAGGAGATCGTTTCACACATTGACTGACTTATTAAAGTCGTGCTGATGTAAAGGCAGACTGTTAGCATTTAACTTGTATTCTGCTGCACCTGCTTCAGTAGGAATTTAAGACTTCAACAAACAGTTAATGGTGTGTCAGTGAGTATGTTCAAGTCAATGTATTTTTGAGAAAGATTGCAAATGTGCTATTGATTTTACTTAGCCAGCAAAAAAGAAGAAAACGAATGCAGAAAATTCATAAACTTAAGCCGTTTGCTTGTTTATTTTAATACATATATTTATGGCATTCCAACTTTTTTGTAAATACCTCTGTAAATCAGCTATATGATATATGATTAGCCAGGTGATAAATGGACTGTACTGGAGCACTCAAACCACTTTATACATAATGTTGTCTATAACATTCACCCATTAAAAGAAATACTTTTTTCCTACATCTAAGTGCTTTCTATCTAACATTAAGACTCCAACTTGTTCAGTGTCTAAGAGATACTTTGGCATGCAGGCTAGAGTAGCCAGTTAACAACCAACCTTCCAGTTAGCAGATGACCAGTTCTACCTACCAAAATTTGATTTTGAATCACATTTTAACACTGTGTATGGTTAAAATGTGAACTGAGCAGAGGTCTCACCCATTAACATGTGCTGTTATGTGGTTGCCCCACCTCCAAAGGGTTGACGCACATACCAAGGGATTGTGTCCTTCACTCTCCAATTACTTGTTGGAAATCTTTTTTTCTCTCTTTGCTTGTTTTCCTAACTGTCTATTCTTTGTTGTCTATTGTTAAAAAGGGACAAAATTTGTAAAAATAAATAAAAAAATAAATAAATAACCCCAAACTAACAAACCAGTGTTTTGTTCAGCTTTTGTTCAACTACAGCAAGAGTTGTTGCTATAATTTGTTATAGGTCAGCTATAGTGGTCATGGTAACATTATAGGCAAGAACTGTCTTATCATCTGTATTTTTTTCATATACCTAAGTGATATTGTGCTCTCTAAGAATTTAAGTTCTAGCATAATAGCTGGTTCAGCATTGCTGTCTTCTTGGAAACGTTTCAATTACCCCAGCTTGTTGGCCCAATCCCTGGGGACCAAGAAGCTGTGCGCCTGGACTGTGGCTAAATGGGACAGTCCCCAAGGACAGATATACTCACAGAACGCAACAGTGTGGTTGAAGTAATTACTTTTTGGGGGTGGCTATTACAATACTAATATCAATAAATGCACCTACTTGAAAATTTTCATGAAAGAAATTGAGATCTGAGATTTACAGAAATGGGTACGGGAAGTCTACTTTTGTTTAAGATAAACAAGCACCTTCTGGATATTCAGCCACACAAATACACCACCACATGTTGCAGTGGGCAGATGAAAGGACTCTCACACAAACATAGCTCCTGTGTCGAATGAACCACTCTTATTGTGGAAAAACACAGAAATGTTGGTCTTGGCCGGACAAGAATGTGGGCTGGATCTGTGCTGTGTGTATCAGCAGCACTTGTGTGTGACCAATGAAAGCTCAGTTATTTGTGCGGGTTTTGTTTTATACGGTTACAGAAGAAGATGCAAACACATTCACACAATCATCACAAGCCTAATTATTATTTGTAGTTTGAGGAAGTGTCAGCCCAACCATTTTGAAGTAGTTTTTGTAGCTGCGATTGATTCAGCACTTCAGGAAATGCAAAACATTTGATTATTTATACATTCATTTATCTTCGTCTTTGAATGTGAAAATTATTCCTTCACAGTAAAACTGATTTCATTTACCGTGGATCATCTCAGCTCTTAGTGTGTTTTCTAGAACATGAAACAACGTCAAAAAGCTATCAAACAGTACTTGACCTTCTTCTATCCCTCTGTGAACAATCATGTAAATATCTTACAAGAAGTATTATGACATGTCAGATTCAGTTAATTGCACAAGCATGCCACTGTCAGGGTTTTCCCAAAGACTTTGTCACTAGTTAAAGTTATGAAAGTAGCTGCATCTCTATTCCACTGAAACTGAAACACACACACACATTGGTTTTTTTGGTTTGTTTTTTGTTTTTTGGGTTGTTTTTTTTAATTGCATATACACTCACTGTTTATAGTTCAATTTATTTGCCATTGCAATGAAATCTACAGGAAAGAGTGCCGTTGCACTAGAAGTAAAAATCGAAGTAAAATCGAGAAAACTCAGTGGAGAAAAGGAACTGTGTTTAATTTTGTGATCTCAGTTCTGCTATTAAATAAACATTTAATAATTACAATTACAATTTAATTAAATAAATTAAATAAATCAAGGATTAAAAATAAGGAAGGAAAGAAAACAAACAACTATTTAAGTACAGAGCTTTACAGGTGAAAAGAAGAGTTAGTAGTCACAACAAAGCATCGCCTTACTATTAAATGTGACCAAAGACAATTATAGCATGATTAAGAGACCATGTTAAATATTTTACACACAATTTTTGGCAACTACATTTATAAATACGAATAGTCAATTTTATATATTAAAAAATATATAAGAAGAGCAAGCATGTGGAATTGGCTTTTTCACCCAAACTAGTTTTCATCTTCACTTCAGTTTATTAGGCTTGATTCATGTATGTGTGCATGGCCTAAAGTTTGCAAGTATACATAATAATAATTTAAAAAAAATCTGTACTGAGACAAAAAATATAACATCAAATACTTCCTGGCTTAGATATTGTTCTGCTTTGAATAAAGCTGCACATTCTTCAAAGGAATATTGTATTTTATTTTATAAAGATTTATAAGATTGTTTGAATAAACAGCTTAAGAGATGAATTGCAAATCCATAAACAATGTTTTTCAATATGTTTTTAAAACACAATAATAAACCATTGTGTATACCTCTGAAGCATGCAGAAGTGTTCTTGTTTCAGCTAGCAGATGTGTGTTTGCAAGTGGCCATGTTGGACTGTTACTGTGCGAGACAGCAAGCTGAGAAAACTCAGAAGAGAAAAGAAATCATTTCACATTTCTTTCAGCATCTCTGGAGGGGAATCTTATTGTGTGCTAATCAGAGAGAAAGATGAAATCATCAAAGCAGTATACAGTCTAGTGAGTCTGCTTGGATCGCAACGCTCAGTCTGCTTTCTCATTTCTTTTTCACCCTCCTCTGCTTTCGGTACGTCGTTTCCTTCTCCCTTTCTTCATCCTTTCTCCAAGCCTGTCTGTCAGTCCTTTCTGTCAGTTTTGTTCAATTTGCCTCTGTGTCTGACATGTAACTGACAGTCTGAGCTAGTTATTTTCGAATCTTTGACCAGAATATACTTTTACACTATATTTAATATAATGTTTTGCTGTAAATTATTATTTTTTAGAAGAAAGAAAGAAAGAATGACTGGATTGAATGTCCACACTAATAGGATGCTGCTGATAGAAAATGTGCTCTTACTCAGCATGTCCATGCCTCAGTTGTTTCTTTGACAGCCAGCGCCATAATGGCAGCAGTTGTTTACTCTGTGTAAATTCACTCTGGTCATTTGCAAACTGCGACATGGACATTCAGTATTAGATTTGAAATACAAATTGGATTTGTTGGCCCGAGGCTATTAATAAATGATTATAAGGGTCCCCTCTTCCTCTTTTATCTGTAAACATATTTACATTTTCTTTCCTTCTCTCTTGTTTGGCATCTGCCCCACTCATCTGTCTCATCATCAAAATCACAATGAAATGCAATTTTTTGTTTTAGCTAAAATAATAAATTGAAAAACTCAAGCTTGGCTCTGCAGTCCTCTTGTATTATCTTTCTAAAGCTCATTAAGAAATAATTAACCTGATTCACTTTTGCTTTAGGCAGATTTTCCCAATGGTATTTTATAATACGGACTTACAATGAAAAGAGAGATAGTGGACAGCATGAAAATGCTTTTGGGAAATGAAGACAGAATTAATGATAACACTGCACTGTTGCACTGGGCATGCAACTCATTATTGGAGCATGATTCAAATGCCAAATGTGTTGAAGGAAAGAATCAAATGAGAAAAATAAATGAATAATGGAAAAAATGTTTTTAGAGTTTTTTAGTGGGAAGAACAACTTGAAAATATGTTTGACTTACTATTCTGAAGCAGAGATTATATGAGATCTTTTAGTTTTGGACCGATTGCAGTTTTTGTCCAAAAAGGCGAACGAGATCATGTCCAATCAATAAGCATACTGTGATTGACAGGAGACTAGTGTTATAGTATCCTTTAAATGTCAGTTATTGAGCCTGACACGTAGCCATGTCTTACAAGTTGCATTTTGTTAACATAAATGCAATACATGTTAATATTTGCACGTAAAGTCTTCTTATAATTTATGTGAACAAATAAGTGTCTGCCAGTCTGACTGGAGAAGAGCCATCATGTAAAAGTTAATAAGGATTCACCATGATTATACCAGGAACCTCATGAGCTGTCATTGACTTATCGGCAAAGACGATGACATTCATTGATGGCAAAGGTCATTCTTTATCCGCTGTCATAATAACTACGATTTAAAGAAGAGTTGAAACAATAAAACGTTGGTATTCTTTCAATGAAAATGTAATTGTGTCCTCGGTCTAAAGGACACGTAAGTAAAAGAAACAGACACAATTTGGTCCACCGGCACAAGCACTGGTAATTTGGATGTATATGATTGCCTGCTCATCTTCTGGCAGTTCTACATTAATATTACATATGTCACATAAAAGCCTTACTCACTATAGGCTCACTTTCTTAGTACAGAAGAAGCAATCTCCAGATGTTTTCCTTTTGATTTATATGCACAGGAGACTGGGGTTTAATATGCTCAGATAGATGGAAACAACAAGTAAGTAATCACAGAAATTACACAAATTAGCCTAACACATTACATTTAAGCAAATAAGAATGTTTAATTTTCATTCCAGTTTAATTTGCATTTTAAAATCACACAGAAGATGTAATTTTGTCAAGTATATTTATTTTCCATTTGATGCATGTCACATCTCTGGAAGATGTTTTATCTAAGTGCACGTTTTAAGAGGAGTATTTCTTTTTATACTGTGCTCACATGTCCTAATAATAAATTTGCTAAAATGCAATATGATAAAGTGCTGGTAACAAAAGGTGAACTGTTTTGCCATTCATCTAACAAGCCAAAACACACTTCACTTCCTCCTCCAATCTTTTCTTTTCTTTACGTCGATCTTTGCGCTCTGTTGATAATGATCTTGGCAATAACATACACTTTCTGTAAGAGATTCAGAGAGCACACGCGCAACAGTCAGCTAAGATATATTATGTTAGATTTTCACAAAAAATCATCAAAGCAAGCACAGACACACACACACACACACAATCACATATGTACATCTCGCATGCAGCTACACATGCAGCCGAGGGTAATTGCCTCATTTCTTAATGATGACCATCAGAGAGTAGTGAATATAAATTATTAAAGAATACAGCAATTAGATACATAACACTCGCCAGGAAACATAGGCACTCACTGACTCACAGCGTACACTTGGACACACACAGTATGCATGGGCACAACATATAATGACAACAAAAGCTTTTTTGGGCGTGCGTCACACTAAAAACATCTTACTGCAGTTTTGTGGTTACATCAAAACTAATCACAGATGAGTGTATCATGCATTTAAAACTCAATGAAAAAGTCCTACTTTGAAGATAGTTACTTCTCAAATATGACCTAGCACTTAAAAATGACATATTTTATAAGAAGGTACTTATTATACATGTCACATTAAGGTCTGTAATTATAATTCTATACTCATTTTTCATGCACTGTTTTTAAATGGATGTAATCAAATATATTTAGCAATTAATAATCACTTTAACTGTCAAATTTATGAGCTTTTCATGTATCTATCTGCATATTAGAGATTTTCTTTTTCAAATAACTATTTCTTTCACCACTTTGGAGATGATAAATTACAGTGAAACAGGCAATTCCTGCTGTGTCTTTACTGTCTTGGTTCTGTGACCTCCAGGTTAATGACGGGCTAACATCAAACACCTCAAGCATCAAATACCCTTTTAGAAAAGGTATTAGAAAAGCTTATTAGTTCTGCCCTCTAGTGTCATTACAAAATTCAATCTCACCGGTCTAAGTCGTTTCCATGCTCAGGACACATTTCATGGAGACCATGTCTGCTGTCCAATGCAGTTTGGGGAAAGAAAATGCATTATTCATTCAAGGCTTCTACATGACAACAATTTTTCATATCTTCAGATATCTTTTGGATATAGCAAGGTGGAGTGTTGCCTGTTTTACAATTCACAGCTTGGCCTATAGCAATGTCAAGGGCGATGTGCACATCTGGTGAAACACATGTGAGAATGATGCTTTCATATAATATTGATTGTGCTTTTGAGATTCCAGACAGGGTTTTTGAGAGGCCACTGAAACTGGATAAAGATGCAAAGCTAAGCAATTAAATGGGGATTAATAGCCTCACGGTTAAATTGGACATAATTTATTTGATTACTGACTGGTGTCACGCTGAAGGCAGCGGGATACTACGATGCAGGATGTCATCTTTCATTTGATCATAGGTTTAATAGCTATTAAGACAGCAATTGTTCAATATGGCTGTAGTTCTTTTTAAAAGTGGTTAAGGCTGTCAAGGCATTCTGACTGGGTTTTACTGTAGTGATAATTTGGTTGATCATTAACCTTATAGTATTTGAAAAATCCATATTATTTTCTATTATGATTGCAGGTCACTTGGACATACAGACAATAGACTTTCTTACAGTACATTTGTAACGTAAATCAAAGTATTAAAGGCTTGTAATATTATCAGCCTACCTTACCTTACTTGAAAGAAACTGTCCAGCCAATATCTTAGCTAGTATGTTGACTCAACCCTTGGATGCAGTGGACAATTTGTCCAAGCCCTTGGTGTAGGCAGAGGTTACACCAGAAAGGAAAGATAGGAGAGATAGAACGGAAAGACGTGCAGGAAACAACTGAGGGTGGACAAAACTCTGGACCTCTGCAATAGCCTCGCAGCATAGGGGTCACTTGCTCAACCCAGCAAGCTATGCTGCCACCCATGAATACAAATAAATATCAAAATAGTCTTTGAGCAATAGCCTAGGATTTTAACACTGCATTTTGACAAGTCCAGTTCATCATTTGCTATCAACGCTGCACGCAATGTATGCCCAAAAATTATCAGTAAGTAGAACTCGGACGAGTGACAGACTACAGAGGTGTATAAATCTCCTCACAGACTGTGCATATTTATATTACTTTTATGTGCAGGTATCTGTTTATAGAGGTTATTGGCCATCTCTTATCAGATTTAAAAATGCGATATGATGCAAACATGCTTTTTAGCATCTTCCAGTGCGATGTATCACAGCTCTCTTGTGCAGTCTGTGTAGACTTGTATCTCCCTTCTTGTAGTGATTGTGTCACTGCTACGCCTCTTATCAGCTTGTGCTCTACAGTGGGGTAACGGCCCTCTTGCTCCAGTCAGACTGACAGTCACTGCCTGTCTTTGCTTGTGAACTGAAAATGTTGCTTTTGAAGAATCATCTCACATTCCTCTACCCTTACCACCCATTTCTCACTGGACCTAACCTTGTGTTTGTCTTAAAAGGAAAATAATTTTCCCACATCGCCCCCGGGTTACATTTCTTGTAAAGCAATCTCTATGATAGCATCTTCTAAATGTGTGTGTGTTGACATCCGCGGTGCTTCATGTGTGGTTATAAGCATATTTAGGTGCGAGCAATGATTAACGCATAGCAATGTCTGACTACCTCTAAACCCACATGAAAATTGATCTGTATATAATCTGACCAGGGAATTTCCTCTGGCAAGATCAAAACCCGTCATTTCCCTTTACACAGTGGTTATGTGATGTGCTTGCAGGCTCACCCACAGTGAAGCTACTCATTCTGACGGCAGCCTTGCTGATGTGTGCGTTTTGGTTTTTGGGCCATGTTCAAGGCTAAAGGGTTTTGCGTCAGTGTTGTTGTTTAGAAATGGGATGTGTTCAAACATGTGCACAGCTAATGATATGGGCGCATCCTTGGGTCTCGCCACATACCACCAACCACTCTTCTGTTCTTTCATCGAGGCCTGCAATTGGTTTGGTTCATGATACAAGCACGATGTACTGATCATATCAGAATATTCGAAATGCAGTGCTGTATAGAGCTCTTCTGGCCATTACAAGCATGGTTGAAAGCAGAGCTAAAAATGCTATGGCAGAAGAGTTAATTCCACAGAGCAACTTGTCTCATGTACAAGTGTTAAAGAAAAGGTCACATGTGCAGCAAGCTATGTCAAGCAATAACAGGAAAAGTACTGTAACAGCAATTCTGGAAAACACAACCGTAGCTTAGTTTAGTATCTCAAACAAAGCAACCAGTGCCAGAGCTCGAAGACATGTGAAAAGAAGCAAAACACTGTGCGGCCTTAAAAACAAAACTAAATCAGTGCAATATACAACTTGACAAAAACATACCATGGATTGGGGCACAAGTAAGTCTTTGTTTTGTGTAAGGATAAAATTACCAATTCAAACAGGAAATCCCTTTAAAAAGCTGGACTCTAGATCCCCAAAATAAACTGTTTTCAAATACATATTGCCCAGCCATGTACGTAAATGACAGAGAGTTGCAACTTGTCCATCTTCATGAGGAGTGTTGTCTATATATGACTTGAGCTGGTTTAGTATATATTATTAAAGACATATTTTATTATATCATATAATGGAAGAAAAAAAATAAATTAAACAGCGGCCACTCACTCCTTGGCGGCCGCTTATCGGGGCCTGGAGCCTGGGGCTTGCTCGGGCCACTTCGGAGGTGGGGTGCCCCCGGCCTCTCGGCCTGGGGCTCGGTCACTCAGGCGCGGCTGGCTGCCGGCGGAGCTCACGGGCGCGTCACTGCAACTCCCCCTGGCTTCTGCTCCGCGGCTGCTGAGTGAGCCCTCATCTGGGACTCTCCTCAGCTCTTTCTGGGACAGTGGTGCGGCTGCCCCTCTGTTGGTCTTCCTTGGTCTCTTGTGTTCTGAGGGCCTCTGGATGTCTGGAGTTTTGATCTCCTCCATACCTGCTTCATGCCCTGGAGGACGGGGCTGTGGCCCCCCCACACCCTCTAGCAGATCATTACATGAAGGAACCTTTTAAAACAAAACAAGCGCGTCCATGCTCACAGGTGTACACACGGGTGATCACACCCACAAACTACACCCTTTTTGGCTCCTACCTCAAAGCACACTGTGTTCTGTTGATCTTATGTGCTGCACAATAATGTTTAATATTTAGTATTTACTGTCATATTCCCATATATCATTGTGATGTTGTTTATTCTATTACTCTTGTTCTCTTCTGCTTGCTTTCTTTTTTCTTTCTCAGCAGGTGATCCAGGTGATTGATATATGCTTTTTTTTCTTTTTTTCTTCTTTTTTTTCTTTTTCTGCTCGTTCTGTTGGTTTTTGGTTTTTGCCCTTCTCCCCCGTCCCTCTTCTCAGCTGTTTCTCTTTCCCTCTTTCTTTCTCCCCTTCTTTCCCCCAGTCAAGTCTGTCCCATGTTCAGTAAGTGAAAATAAAATAAACAATAAAAGGTGAATCAAATGGACCATTATGGCAAGGCTGGGATGGTCAATTTGGTAAAGTAAATCCGTTGGGCATCTTTCTTTGCCTTTAGACAACAATTCTGATGGCAAAAGAGCCAAACGGCAAAACAGTGGAGTAGTGAATGTATTTGAACTTGCATGTAGTATTAGCGTTATTATAATCAGTTGATAATCCCCGTATTTTCTTTATTTTATTTAACAAAAATTTGCTTGCCCTTTCACATTTTTTCACTCAGCTTGGTTTTCTTGGATTCATTTTCACTATTTCTTACTTCGGTCTTCTATCATGCTCTCCATTTTATTTCCTTTCCCCTCTCCCCATCACTCTCTATCTCTAATGTGATTTACTATCATATGATTAATGATGGCCATTAGAAGCTTCAATATCAACGTGTCTCAGAGTTCACCAGATACGGCCCATGTAGCATCTGGCCATCCGTGTGTGTGTGTGTGTGTGTGTGTGTGCGTGTGCGTGTGCGTGTGTGTGCATACTGTATCTGAGTATCTGTGCTGCTGTGCCTGTGTGTCCACAAATTGCCCTTCAGTGAAAGAGGAGAAGCACACATAAAATCCTTTCCTAGTGGATAATTTGTGCACCCCCCCCCCCCCCCCCCCCCCCCCATTCCCCTCCATAAACACACATTCATATGCTTGCATGCCAAGGAGTTTATTAAAAATGTAATTAAGGTTCAGACACCTTGAAATGGAGCCGCAGTATTTTGTTTACTGTCACCATATCCAAATAATGAGCAAAGCTGAAAACATATCCTTTGAATTCCTGAAATAACACAGCCTCAGATAAGTTTACGCCAGCTGAATTATGAATTTCTTTCTTTTTAATGACAAAACAGAAGCATAATAAAGAGAAACCTGGGAGTTGTCTTAAATGTGTTTAATGGTGGGTGAAAACTGTTTAAGTCGACGTTAAAGTTATTTTTTGGGCATATTTTAGTTTCTTTTTTACTTCTTATCTGAAAAACTGATAATTAGACACATTATGTTTCTTTGGTTATTTAATTAAGTAATTTTAAAGCTGTTGTGGTTGCTGTTTGATTTGTTCTAGATATTGATTCGACAATTAAAATACCTGGCTTTGTGTGTAGTGAAAATAAAAGAGTATCTTAACATGCTGGCTTAAAAACTGCGCTAAACCCCTATACATTTTAACTATCATACCACCTTAGTGTTGTTCTGCAACAGCACAAATATATATATATATAAAAAAACCTACACACAGAGTTCATTAGCATGGGTTCAGGTTAATGCCAGAAATACTTACTCTTATTGAAGAATTCTAAGACGTACATGTTAGCTAATGTGGTAAATAATACAACTGTTTAATTCCCCTGTTGTCAAGAGAAAATCCGTATGTTCTAAATAACTAAAACTGAAACTACTGAAAAGTGTCAGTTCTGCTCTTTTTTAAATTATTTTTTAATTTAAAGATAACAAATAGATGTTTCAAACTATTTATGACCGTTTAAGATTTGCACATTTGTTTTTTCATTATCTCTTTCTTGTGAGTCAACTTTGTAATTTGTCTCCTCGATCACTGTGTCCTCCTCCTTAATCATTCTCTTCCCCCTCACCTGAAACATCAAACTCCTGAATTAAAGTTGAGGCTCTAAAATAAGAACATGCGCACAACCATGCTTATTTATTTCCACTATTGTCACATTTAGTTTCTGTCAGCAGATTAGTCAAGCAACCCTCCCATCTCTGCACAGCTCACAGCAGGCTGGCAATAACAGCAACAGCTGGTTACAAGCTAATCTTTTGCCAGCTAACATTAGGCTTGTGTCCTAAAAATCACACTTTCACTCTGATAAGCAGTTTAGTTACATTCTCACATTGTAAGAGAGTTTATGAATCTGGAAACGTTGCATCCACGTCAAAGAACATTTCAGTGACACAGACTAACAGCAGTTAGCCAAAAAGCACAAAAACAGCCGCCTTTACCAACAGAAAAGTTTAAGACATTCTCACCAATATACACTCACTCATAATATCACTGTCATCAGTCAGAAATGAGGCTTTCGCAAAGTTTTACAGTCTCCAAATAGTAAATGGATGCTTCACACCTGGTGTTTTGACAGCTGAGCCTACACTTAGTATCGATGAACATCAGCCAGAGCATTTGAGGTCACTCAGAGGAAAAAATGTAAGATATTGTAAAATATTTAATTGGCATGTATATATATATATTTCATTCTTGCATTACTATTTAGTGTTGATTATTAAAATACATTTAAATATAGCATGTACAAAAAATATTTTTATCCACACTCATGTTAATTATAGTTTCATTTATTTTCTGACAAGGAGATTTTATTCACTGTCAGTCTTGGTGAGGTAGCTGGCTAAGGACAATGACACCTGTGTAATTTAACTGACCAAACTTTAAATGCTGTGTCCACAGTAGTGAAATTGAGATCACCATAACTGAAAATCATCATACTTATACAGATCAGTAAAACCTATTATAAGTGGCTGAATCACAATTCAGTGCACTGAATGATTACCTTTTAATAATCAGATGATTCACACTTAAAGGCACATTTAACCCTGCAGGAAAATAAACTGGAAATAAAGACAGAAATACCTTTGGTAAGCCTGAGAACCCCACAAAACTCCAGTGACAACGGTATATTATAGCATTTTTTTACCACGACATGCTGTTGTTGGTACATCATAGAGAGTAGCTTTGTCCTCTGTGTGTGTCTGATAAGAGGATTTGAGTACTTTAAGGCAGCAACACTTCACATACTGTAAGCCTCATATTCACTTTTTACCATCAACCTTCCCTTTTTTAATTTTAAGTTGTTTTTTTTCTTTTATTTCTTTTTTGGTCATTTGTTTTGTTTTTGTTTGTTTTTATGTATAGAAAGAACATGCAGTATTTAAATTAGACAAAAAACCCTGAGAAATATTTAGCTCATTTAAAAATGCAATTCAAAAACAGTCATACAGACAACTTTTATATATTATAATATCAAAACATATAAAAAATATGTTGCTGCTTTTTAACATCAGATTTGTGTTGCCGCCTGATAAATAGACTTGATATAAAAAATTTATGAAAGTTTTGAAAGTGGCGTTTGGTGCTAAATAGGCACAAAAATTGTGTTTTCACGTTAATATGTAACCATTATGTTACATAATCCGTTAGTACATATATTTCAGCCTCTCTCCCTGTCTGTTAAATTATTTCTGTCACTGGTATGCATAAAAAATAAACTAATTTTTAGCACTGCATTTTGAAACGGTCTGCACTGCAACCAATAATAACATAACCAGAAACTGACTTTCACTGTCAGCATTGGAGATTGAAGGGGGAGAGAACTTGTCATCATGCCACCAAAAACCTGTTTCAACATGAAAGCTACCATTAACTAAATAAAGGAAAATAATTTCAAATATTGGAAAGAAAATAAAAAAAATCCTGGAAATTTGCCTACTTAGTCTCAAACACAAAGGTGAGATGTAGCCTTTTATTTTATTTTATTTTATCATGCAATTGTGCTACACAGGCACTGTCTGTAACAACCTGCAGTTAGAAACCCTGTTATGAAGTGCACTCTGAAGAAATGTTACGCACATGGCTTGTTGGTTTTGCAGCTGCTGTGATGTGCTGATAGAGAGGAGCACCCACACTCCGGTGTGCCGACATCAGCCCTAACCTGATCGACGTTCATTATGCTGTATAACACATTACAGAGCTGAGTCATTTGAGATACTTATTGACTTTCAATCTCTGAAAGTCTGTTAATCTCAGTGAGTGGAACAGGGTCACCTCATTCCCTGTATGGAGATTTGGATATGTAGGTGAATGAGGTGGGAAGTGCTGTAAATGACCCCCCACAGAAACTTCATGTGCATCATCAAAGCAGACTGTTTTCTTAGGAATCTTTAGCATATGGCACAGCTAACCCAGTAGCACTAAGTGAATGTAGGGTTTCAGTTCTGACATGATACATTTTAATGGATTATATTGTTATGTTTGATTCATTAAGCTGTGTCCATAAGAAGAAAACAGTAAGAATGTTGTACATATGTAAGTAATCCTGTAAATGTTGTGGTGTAGTGTTTAGTTTTCAACTTAACTTGTTTAACTTGTTAAGTTCATGATTATTCTGAAAATGTAACATTGGCAGCAGTGATCCATAATACAAAATATAGGTACTTATATATATATATATATATATATATATATATATATATATATTTATATATATATATATATATATATATATATATATGTGTATATATATATATATATATATATATATATATATATATATATATATATATATATATATATATATATATATAAAAACACCCAGCACGCCCCTGCGGGCAGTTTATCCTTCAAGCTCGGGTCCTCTACCAGAGGCCTGGGAGCTTGAGGGTCCTGCGCAGTATCTTAGCTGTTCCCAGGACTGCGCTCTTCTGGACAGAGATCTCCGATGTTATTCCTGGGATCTGCTGGAGCCACTCGCCTATCTTGGGAGTCACCGCACCTAGTGCTCCGATTACCACGGGGACCACCGTTACCTTCACCCTCCACATCCTCTCAAGCTCTTCTCTGAGCCCTTGGTATTTCTCCAGCTTCTCGTGTTCCTTCTTCCTGATATTGCTGTCATTCGGAACCGCTACATCAATCACTACAGCCGTCTTCTTCTGTTTGTCTACCACCACTATGTCCGGTTGGTTAGCCACCACCATTTTGTCCGTCTGTATCTGGAAGTCCCACAGGATCTTAGCTCGGTCATTCTCCACCACCCTTGGGGGCATCTCCCATTTTGACCTCGGGACTTCCAGGTTATACTCGGCACAGATGTTCCTGTACACTATGCCGGCCACTTGGTTATGGCGTTCCATGTATGCCTTGCCTGCTAGCATCTTGCACCCTGCTGTTATGTGCTGGATTGTCTCTGGGGCATCTTTACACAGCCTGCACCTGGGGTCTTGCCTGGTGTGATAGACCCCAGCCTCTATGGATCTTGTACTCAGAGCTTGTTCTTGTGCTGCCATGATTAGTGCCTCTGTGCTGTCTTTCAGTCCAGCTTTGTCCAGCCACTGGTAGGATTTCTGGATATCAGCCACCTCCTCTATCTGCCGGTGGTACATACCGTGCAGGGCCCTGTCCTTCCATGATGGTTCCTCGTCTCCCTCCTCTTTCTTGGGTTTCTGCTGCCTGAGGTATTCACTGAGCACTCGGTCAGTTGGGGCCATCTTCCCAATGTATTCTTGGATGTTCGTTATCTCATCCTGGACTGTGGTGCTGACACTCACCAGTCCCCGGCCCCCTTCCTTCCGCTTAGCGTACAGCCTCAGGGTGCTGGACTTGGGGTGAAACCCTCCATGCATGGTAAGGAGCTTTCTTGTCTTTATGTCAGTGGCTTCTATCTCCTCCTTTGGCCAGCCTATTACCCCAGCAGGGTACCTGATCACGGGTAGGGCGTACGTGTTGATGGCCCGGATCTTGTTCTTACCATTCAGCTGACTCCTCAGGACTTGCCTGACCCTCTGCAGGTACTTGGTGGTTGCAGCTTTTCTAGCGGCCTCTTCATGGTTCCCATTCGCCTGCGGGATCCCCATGTACTTGTAACTGTCCTCTATGTCTGCAATGTTGCCTTCTGGTAGTTCAATCCCCTCAGTTCTGACTACCTTCCCTCTCTTTGTTACCATCCGGCTACACTTCTCCAGTCCGAACGACATTCCAATGTCATTGCTGTATAGCCTGGTAGTGTGGATCAGTGAATCGATGTCTCGTTCACTCTTGGCATACAGCTTGATGTCATCCATGTACAGGAGGTGGCTGACAACTGCTCCGTTCCGTAGTCGGTATCCGTAGCCAGTCTTGTTAATGATCTCACTGAGGGGGTTCAGGCCTATGCAGAACAGCAGTGGGGACAGAGCATCTCCTTGGTAGATCCCGCACTTGATGGTGACTTGTGCTATGGGCTTGGAGTTGGCCTCTAGTGTTGTACGCCACATCCCCATTGAGTTCCTGATGAAGGCTCTTAGGGTCCCATTGATCTTGTACAATTCTAGGCATTCCAGTATCCAGCTGTGGGGCATTGAGTCATAGGCCTTCTTGTAATCAATCCAGGCAGTGCACAGGTTGGTCAGTCTGGTCTTGCAGTCTCGGCTGACTGTTCTGTCTACCAGTAGCTGGTGTTTTGCGCCTCTGGTATTCTTGCCAATTCCTTTCTGTGTCCCGCTCATGTATTGACCCATGTGCCTGTTCATCTTAGCCGATATGATGCCTGACAGGAGCTTCCACGTAGTACTGAGGCAGGTTATTGGTCGGTAGTTGGAGGGGACCGGTCCCTTCTTGGGGTCCTTGGGGATCAGGACCGTCCGACCTTCGGTTAGCCATTCCGGGTGTCTCTCGTTAACTAGCAGCTGGTTCATTTGTGCTGCCAGACGCTCGTGGAGTGCAGTCAGCTTCTTCAGCCAGTAGGCGTGAACCATGTCGGGCCCTGGTGCTGTCCAACTCTTCATACTGGAGACCCTTTCTTGGATATCTGCCACTGTGATGGTTACTGGACCCTGTTCAGGGAGGTCGCTGTGGTCTGCCCTCAGATCCTCTAGCCACTGAGCATTGCTGTTATGGGTTGCATCCTTCTCCCATATGCTCTTCCAGTATTGCTCCGTCTCCAGCCTTGGTGGTGCTGTTCTCTTATTGTTCCCTTGCCACTGAGAGTACACCTTTGCTGGTTCTGTGGAGAACAGCTGGTTTATTCTCCTGCCTTCTATCTCTCTGGTGTACCTCCTCAAGCGGCTGGCCAAGGCTGTGAGTCTTTGCTTGGCAGTTTCCAAGGCCTCAGGTATGGACAGCTTGCTGTATTTCTTAGGCACCTTATTTGTCTTACCTTTCTGCAACTCCGTTAGTTGGCTAACCTCCCTCCGTGCTACTTTGATCTTGCCCTCTAGCCTCCTTCTCCATGGAGGGTACTGCCCCTTGTCGCTGTTCAACTTGTAGCCAAGCATCTCACTGATCACTGCTGCCGTATTGTAGATCAGCTTGTTAGTGTCGGTAATCGTGGTTGTAGGTATTGCCCGTAGTGCTGCATTAACATAATCTAGCAGACCTTCTGAGGGTACTTCACGTAATCTTGGTAACCGGCTACGGGGGATCCAGGTTTCAAGCTTGGCCATGATCCTATTTTTCAGGTCAGTTCCTCTCACACTCAACGATCCTTCTCCTATCGCACTTGGGGCTATGTACCCAATCTCGGGTGGGGGTGATGATATCGCCCCCCTGACCTGGCGTCCTGACTCCTCCTTGCCGTAGCATTTGTGTTGTACCTCGTCAATCTCTAGCTGTGAGAGCAGTCCCTTCTTTCGAATGTTGGAACACTGAGCTACTAGTTGTTTCGCCGTCATTGTGGATGTTGGGTATCGAAGAATCCATAGGTCCCTCATCCTATTCATGTAGCCCCTTCCGCCGGGGTTACTTGTGTAGTAGCATTCCAACAACGCCCTGTTTTCGTCTCTTGCCCACCGATGCCTTCCAGTTCCAGTAGCCCACTTTTCGTCAGGGTGCCCTGGTTCCTCAACACCTGACGCGGACCTTGTTGATCCGGGCGACGTCCGAGCCGGCATGCCTTCATATTTATCTGTCTCGCTCATGTCTGCGGTAGGCTTGCTTAGCATAGGGGGTAGGGCTGCTCAATTAATCGAATTTTAATCACGATTACGATCTGGGCTTTCAACGATCATTAAAAATGACTGAGCCGATTATTAGCCCCTCCCTAATTTATCCGCGACACCTTAAAGGCCGGTCCGTGAAAATATTGTCGGGCATAAACCGGTCCGTGGCGCAAAAAAGGTTGGAGACCGCTGATTAAGAGGACCCGAGGGAAGCTCGGAAAGCTAAGCAGAAGTTATTTGGAGAGTGACTGCCGTTGGTTGAAAAGAGAGTTTAAAAAAAAAACTTCAGTGGTGTTGCACGCTATTTTATATTATTTTTTTAAAGTCATTGTTAACCCTTTAAAGCCGGTCAGAGCAGCACGCTCCGTTTTGCGTAACTATTTTTAAATCCCTGTAGAACCTGAACGGTGTAAGCTAGCGTAATAATTTGTTTTGCATATGAAACCGGAGGAGTTGTACTTACATCTGATGCCATCAGCTTGTCCTCGGTCACGGTTTCGTTCCACATATAGCTTTGCAAAAATTGCATAAAAAGCGCTTGCAGGAACAAAAACATAATATTCCAGAAACAGGCTTCGCCGTTCCTATCAGCTGTTCGTAACACTTCCCACAGTGAAATGATGCACATGCTGTTTTCTTTGCAAATTTGCATCATAGGATTGTTTTTTGTTTTTCCTGCAGTATATAAAAATTGCTGTATCTCCAAAATAAAACTATGAAGACACTCAAAATAAATTTCCTGTTGTTGTAAACTATTTTTTGCAACTTTATTGTATTTAAAGTTTTGAGGGATAAGCCTCTTAAATTTCTCCAAGTAGAAATATATGTAAACAAAACAAAAGCGATTTTCAATTTTTTTTGTAGTTTATTGCACTTTTTTGCAATTTATGTAATTACTATGGACTTAATGCATACATATTATTAAAATATGGGCTATAACAGTTGTATTGATGTTTAGCAACTTGAAATGCTCCCACAAATGGCACTACAGCATGTAAAAAAAAAAAAAAAAAGCTCTGGTGGACTTGGTTCTATAGTAGGTCTTAAAGGGTTAAATAAATATCGTCAAATAATCGTGATCTCAATTTCAGTGAAAATAATCGTGATTATCATTTTTGCCATAATCGAGCAGCCCTAATAGGGGGTCTAGCCTTAGGACCCTTACTGGATACAGACGCCCCAGGCAGGAATCGAACTTGCGATCCTCTGTGCCAAAGGCGTGTAGTCTAACCACTACGCTATCCAGCTGCTGATATAATATATATATATATGGATTCAGGCCAGCTGTCTGCTTAATGACTGTGCATGTGGCTTTCCACGGTGCATCTCCCTGCCTTGATACTGTGACAGCACATCACTCTCCTGTTCCTCCTCCTTTCTAATTTACCCGTGATGCAGCCTGTAATCGAATATTCCATCTGTTGCATTAAGTCGTGTCCATGTCTCTTAGCCACATAGTGATGAAGTAATGCGCCAGGAAGTTGGACTTTTCTCTACCCTGCTTTTGCTTCAGTCAGTTTCATCCACTTCTGGTTTCGTCAGTGTTTTCCTACGCATCTACACAAACCCTCAAAAAGCATGCATTTGTATTCCAGTTATGTTTGTGAGCTTTTTCAGAAGAAGTGAGTTAGTTTTTTAAAAGGAAAGCTGTGGCTTCTGCTCCATTATCAGAAGAGAAATTCGCATCTCTACTATGATTTTGCTCGGTATTATTGTTGAAAGCCACTGTAAAATGATCAAATCCATTGTACCTGCTGTAGATGTATCTTGACGTCATTCTACAGATGGTCTTCTTGCATTAAGAAAAATATATTATATAAAATAAGTTCAAGTGCAACTCTTAGCTTTAAGTAGACCAATGATGCATGATACCAGTTAACGGTTATCTTTGGTATGACATTTTAATTAAAATACACTTCTACACATTTATTTATGTATTTGTTTATGCTGAGAGTCACTGTGTCAAGTTTTCTACATCAATCAACAACTCATAAATGTACTGAAATACAATTATGCTGATATCAGCCCACACAGTA
This sequence comes from Maylandia zebra, assembly GCF_041146795.1. Classification (NCBI taxonomy): domain Eukaryota; kingdom Metazoa; phylum Chordata; class Actinopteri; order Cichliformes; family Cichlidae; genus Maylandia; species Maylandia zebra. Next base: position 39,464,972 of record NC_135173.1, on the reverse strand, counting down.
TGTTTGTATGTTACAGTGGTCATTGTAACTATGCACTATTAACATGTTATGAGACCTTTCCTTTTAGCGATTAAGAGACATGGAGACGAGACAAAGTTTTTCAGCGATCGACTGTTATGTACGATGTGCATTTTCATCCATCCGCTCACCTATTCAGTTGCTCAAGTATGCAGCATTAAGATTAATAGGGATGCTGTGAGCAGTCAGCCAGATTCTACCAACCGACATCAGAAGCCTGTTTCACCAATGTCTTCTTGTTCAGCTATGTGAGCCGTATAGGCTAGAAAGAACATTTGTCATTTCAGCCATTCATAAGAATACTTTGAAGTTAAGTCTGAAGCAAGTGAAAAAGATTTAAATAATCTCCCTCACTGGCCTCCGTATATCTCCATCTAAAACCTTTCTTTCTTTATCCCATTCTCTTTCCTCTTGTCAAGAGGTTGCCTACTCTCTGGTCTTAGTTGTCTTTTTTCTTCTCTCTTTCTGTGTCAATCTATCCCTCTCTGGCCACGGACTGTCACCTTATGTTTAGCGTGAGGAGCGATGGGGGGAAAGAGTGAAAGGGGAAGCAAGGGAGAGCAGGACGCTATGCATGAGAGGAGGGGAACAGAATCGTAGCTTGGGATGGTGGTCGAGATGGGATTTGGTGTTTAAGGATTGTGTGTGTTTCTCATCGGCTTCGATTTGTGTTTGTTTGTCTGCAGATCTGTTTTCACGTGCGTGTGTGTGTGTGTGTGTGTGTGTGTGTGTGTGTGTGTGTGTGTGTGTGTGTGTGTGTGTGTGTGTGAGAGAGAGAGAGAGAGAGAGAGCCAGGACGCGCCCTCAAAGAGTGATCCACGGTAGGGGGGCATTCATGATTTCATCACCCAAGAACTGCGTAAAGCTCTCTCAGACACTCCTCCTTTTTTTGTCAGAAATTCTTTGCTGCTTTCCCATGCTCCCTTTCTTTTTAGTTATGTTTCCTACAGCTTTTTTCACAATGTTTTCTCTGCCCTTTCCATTATTTTACCATCCTCCAATCTGCCCTTTCTCTTTTTTTCATACAGCTTTTGTCATCTTTTCCTGATCCTGTTTGGTTTTGTGTCAGTCTCACTATCTCGTGCTCCTGTCCGAAATACTACTTTTAGTTTCTTACTGTCTTCAGCTTTTCACTCTCACTTCTCTGTTAACTGTCTCTTTCTTCATAATTTCTTTTTCTGCTGTTGCTCAATGTTGTTCCTTCTTCTTCCTTTTCTGTAAAGTGATGCAGGGGCACGAATTCAACCTTTGAATAGAATCATTTAAAACCACAGTTTTATATTTATATATAGCTAGGCAGTCACGAAGCAGTCACGTACACTAGGATTCATGTGCACACTTGTCCATGCACTCTCACTCACATAAACATACAAACTCACACAAATACACTCGAATTCTTTTTGTGCTAAACTGCGATTGGAAATCAACAGCAGATGATGACAGTACAGAGAGCGATATGAATGTTCTATTTTATGGTGGCCAGGGTTGATTAACTCACAGCTTGACCGCTGGGATGTGTGCAGCTGAGGCTCAGTTAAGACTGTTTATTAAGAGGAATAGATAACCAGTAGCAGTGGTTTGACTTGATTTCATCCATGGCCAGGCTGTACCCTCTTGGTGGATAATGAGTTCTCCCCAAAATACTTTTCCCGATGCAGAAAATAACAATTTGTGTTTCTGGAGATTGTCAGTCCCTAATATTTATGAGTCTATATTGTGTGATTCATTTCTCATAATTGCACGTTGCCATACCATTTTTCGAGTTTACTCATAATTCCTGCTTTTGTCCTTTACATTACTGTTTTTCTTTTTTCCAGCCTGTTGCACATGCAAAGATTCATAAAGCCATTCTAAATGATGAGGAGAAAGCGCTTCCTGGCTGGTTACACATTTAAAATACTTTGCTGCCTAATGGTTAACCACTTTGCAGTGCATAAAAAGTAGAAATGTCCTATTTTGCACAAGCCTCTTGCTGCCTGTGCAAAGTTTAATTGGAGTGCAAATGCTAAATGAGCTATGTACGGTTATGCGGTGCTTTGAGTGTTTGCACCTCATCCATTTATTAAATGTTGCAGATGGAGGGTACCATTTCTGCTGCCATCAGTCCAGCGCAAGGGTGCAATCAACAAAAAGGCAGAGGATTCATATATTCAGCAAACAGTTTTGGATGACAGATACTGGAAAAATCTCCTCTTAACAATCCCTGCTACACACTGTGTTAAATTCAATTCATAACCTTCATTCCAATTAAAGTGTATTTTTTGCTGCATGGAAACATTTCTTAGGGTTGAAGAATTTATATTGAGGGGAAACATAGTTTAAGAGATTTTATGTAATTGGAAGCCACAGTAATTGTAAAAGATGCCTCCATCTGTGCCAAGATCCCAGAAGATTATTCTGACTAAGAGGAAGGAAAGTTGCTAATTTTTTATTAGTCAGAGCTTCCACTTTCTTGCACTGACTTATTTTCCCTCCTTTTCTAATTCACTCACCTGCCTTTTTTTATGTAATAAACCTGTGACCAATTAAATTAAATCTATCTCAATTCTCCAACAACAATGTTAAATCTGTTGATGTCGTGGCCATTTTATGTTTGGTGTGATGAGCGCTGGGATGACTGAGCTTCTCCGAAAGTAACATTTGTGAGCACCACATGTAGGGTCCTATTTTCAGTGTTGCCCTATTTTGAAAGAGTGTTAATGCAGGAGCGATATGTCAGGCTGTTTGTAAAATTAAACATCATGTGACAGCTTTCTTGGAAATCAGTGTTCTCTCAGCACACACATATGCACACATGCACATGCTAAAAGGACAAGAGGTCTAATGGTTGATGAACTGGCTCCTTAAATCACTCTCTAAACGCAAACTCTCTCCCTCACTCTCTCTCTCTCTCTCACAGACACACACACACACGCATACCTCATTGGCATGCTTTTATGCCTGCACATGTCCTGTCAGATCCAAGAAGGCATTTAAAACACCAACAAGGCTTCTATTCTCTTTGGCCTAAAGCCAGCCTGCAACACGCACATGTGCACACGCTCACACAGAGAATCCATACAGCCACACAGATAACTACTTGCAAATTATACTGACAAAATGAACACACATACATACGTGGACACACACACACATACACACAAGGCTTCTTCAGTTACAGGGGAATATTTTCATAGAAAATTCCCTAACACTCCAGGTGACTGACCCCCTGTCGCTGAAAAAGCACACTCTCCCCTTGCACACACGCACACGCATTTCCGTCAGCCAGATGAAATTGCCCTTCAAAGTAACCGCACAATCAACAGCAGTGCACCTCTACACGGGGACTCTGCACAGCTTTCACATTGTTTTTGCATGATTTCACTGCAACATAATATATTGTCTAGGCTATATCTGTGATTTTCTGTCTGAACGTGTGCGTCTGCACTCGGGAGAGGAAAGGTCCTTGGGTATGTGACATCGGTGGTGTTTGTGTGCCACGCACCGATTAGTCATGTCACATTCCATCCCCATCCAGCTAACACCATAGCCTGCTCTTTGATACTGTGTGGCGCACACATATAAACACACAAGCTAGTCTCCTCGCTTTAAAATAAAACTTTATAAGCTTGATCTTGAAATAGAACAGAAAAACACTACACATAAATTTTGAGAAGGCTCACTTCATTGGCCCCTTTCTTGCCACTTTCCGCTACTTTTAAAGCTAAACCTTGGCTTTGATGGTCTAACTTGGCAGCTGTAATCAAGCATCCAAACTAAAAAAGTAGATTAAAAGAACACTGCTAATCGATGTAAACATGTATTTAAGTGATTAAGGTGTGAAAATATGCAGAAAATCATCTTTGCCAAAGGTTTATGAGAAAGAAAATGAATTTAACATGTTTGCTAGACCTCGAGGATATTTCAATTTGGTGCAAAAAAATCACCACTTTAATCATAAAAGGCTTTGTTTATAAAAACGTCCCATAAGGCAACACAATTAAGAGCATAATAAGAAACAGAAGGTAAATCCAAATCTGACTGTTAAATATAAACAGATATTAGAGACTCACAATACTGCACACAAGCCCACCAAATTATTTATAGGGTTTTTTTCTTTGGACTATGAAATTTTCTCTTCCTGGATCAGTATTGATCCCTGCCTTTGATTTCTCTGAAGCTTTCTTCGAATCTTCTGTTCACTGTCATATTAAAGCTTCGAGTGCATTTTCAGGTTGGCCCTTCTGTGACTGTATCTTTCAGTGTTTAAGCAGACTTGGGAGTAAGGAGCTCCTCTCTTTACACTATAGTTCCAGTATAATGGAGAGCAGACCCAGACTACCGCTCAACCTGCCAGAAGCACGCTAATGTGTTTATAATGAGGAACAAGTATATTATGACTAATGTCACACTGAATGAGTTTCAAAGTGAATCATCAGTGATGTCTGCTTTCTTAATGGAGTTCTTTCTTCTTTTCCTTCATGCACAACATTTTACAAGCAAGTACTTTTATGGGATGAGCTAAACATTTTGATGTAATTGGGACTGAGGACACCATGTTTTACATTTTAAATATATCAAAAGAGAAATTAAGGGATACAGTTAATAGTGTGTGTGTGAATGGGTTGGCTTATTCTTTTCTACGTTGTAAAATGTTGTGTAAATTAATTAAAATAAGGTTAGAATTGCATCCACAGCATGTGTACGTTCCAACCCCCCCCCCCCCCCCCCCCCCCAAAAAAACAACAAAATCCAAAAGAACTAATTATGATGGAAATATTTGGTAGGCAATTGTTTAAAACTGCACCAAAAGACTTAATATTTCTTTTTCTTTTTTTTTTTTTCCTTTTTGAGAGATACAAATAAAAAAATCCCCACACTGTATAATTTTTTTCAGCCCAAATCAAGTCTGACCACAAATATCCTAGGTGAACCAGACAGGAGACTGTGTTGTTATGACAAGCAATCTGCTGACCTGTGGCCTTGGCTGGGTCTGCCCATGGCCTTCTCCTCCCGGCCACTACCGTGTGGGCAAAGGACTGAACATACTGTATGCATATGTGTGTACATGTGCAGTCAGTCCCAGTGGTTGGTAATAGCAGTAGACAGTTTTTAGTTTCAGGGACACTAGAACCATAAACCTCAATGTAGTCCAAATCTAGCGTGTCCTTTGGGAATCTGTTATGTTGTTGTTTCCCAGATAGTGGCACACAGTACCACACGCACACACGCATACACAGAAACACACACACAAACACAAATATAATGGGCTTGTGTGTGTGTGTGTGTGTGTGTGTGTGTGTGTGTGTGTGTGTGTAAGGACAGATTCATAAATTACAATAAAATTTTAGTCAGGATGGATTATTTGCACAAATAAGCATTAACAGTTTTTGGACTGCACTTACCGCTTCTTAAACAAAGGTGCAAAAATGACAGAGGCTCTCCTTTTTTTAATCTCTAAGGGTTTTTTTTCTCACCGTGGGCTTCAAATGCTGCTTTTTATTCTTATTTTTTATTTATTTTTTCTTTTCCCAGAGCACCACAGTATGCGCAGAGGGTTCAGTGCATTTGGTGAAGTGTGACAGGTGTTGTCAAATCCAGGTGCAGTGCAGAAAAGCTGTCAGGTCTATCTCAAAACAGTGATCCTTGCTTTACTTCAATCAAACTCCAGTGTGGTCCCCTGGGGGTCACACCAGATGTAAAACCCTAACCTTGCACTTGTTTAAAAATAAGTAGCATGAGTCAGTGGAGATACTGCATTTGTATTCTTCATCATTTTGTACAATAGATAGCGTGGTCGTCAAGAAAGCCGTCAAAAGCAAAATGACAGTAATTATTAGTCAGACTAAGTTGCATATTTAATTTATTTAATTTGACAAAAGTGTCTGAAACTGACAAACATTGCCTTAAAAATGATGCTGACATGACTTTTGTATTCACACACGCACACACACACAGATAGATAGATAGATAGATAGATAGATAGATAGATAGATAGATAGATAGATAGATAGATAGATAGAGCTCTTGACAAAAGAAGTTTTCTTTTTCCTTAAACAGTATATCTTAGATGGATCTCATTCCTTTTTCCACCTGCTTTTTTTCCCTCTAATTTCGGTAAAGTGGTGATGGAGACAGCCATGCTGTAATCTTCTATTTAATCTGCTAATCCCATTAGTTATCACACAGAAATTATTCTACCCAACCATTATCCCCCCAGAGACCTATACCACACAGAAAGATGTGATTTTTTTCTGTATTTATCTACAAACGTGTTTGTAGATAAATGCAGAAAAAATACAGTATGAAAAAGAAAGCTGTACAAACTTCCACAGAATTTAGATAATTCTTCACACATAAAAATACTAAAATGTCCGAATAAAATGAGTTGGACATCAATAAATAAAAAAATAAATAATAAAAATGTGTATGTATATATATATATATATATATATATATATATATATATATATATATATATATATATATATATACACATTTTTATTATGTGTGTGTGTGTGTGTTTGTGTGTGTGTGCGTGTGTGTGTACTGTTCAGGCACAAAATATGTTTAAATTCACTTTTCAACATGCTGTGAGAGTTGTGTCTTTCTTTGCCGCTTGCGGTGGAAGGGAACTGGGGGAAAAAAAGCATCAACAATATTTTGAATTGCATCATCTCAAGAAAGCTATTCAGTAAACATAGCTTTAAGGTTTCATTTGAAGCTGTCAACACATTGTGATGCCTGCTGATAGTTCAGAAAGGTGAAATCCACAAATGCAAACTCTTTGGTCCCAGCCAGCTAAAGCATATCTTGGAGAAATGGAGAAATTTAGCAGTCATTTATTGAGATGGCAGTTCTTTGAGTGATGTTGTACTGATCTCACAAGCAAGGCTGTAACATGTCTAATATAGTTGTTCAGTTCAAGTGTCAGTATCTGGTATTTTCATGCTACAAACAATGTGGTATTGGTTTAACCTCCTAAGACCCGAACTCTTTCATGGCATGCATTTTTAATTTTTCTTTGCTATTTGGGTTGATTGGGACCTAAAGAATGTAAAAACAAAGAATTACCAGATTTTTTTTTTTTTTTTTTACCTAATTTTTGTTTTCTGAGAAAAATGAGATCCACATATGAGGACATTTGTTTCAAATTTTGATAGAACAGTGTATATAATGTCCTCGTAAGTGGATATCAGACCCTTGTAGAGAAAAATTAAGTATTTTGGTCTAGACGTCCCAAAATGTGATGTCCACATTTGTGGACACCAGGTCCTAGGAGGTTAAAGAGATGGCATGTGACTGAGCAGGCATGTTGTTAAATATTGGATTTCTGTTTCTCTGTATCTCTGGCATCACAACAGCCAATTTGGTTCATATACCTAACTGAATTTTGTTGTGAATGCAACATCAAAATGTACACTGTAAGAGGCTATTTTTTGGTTGTTACCAATAGACAATAGAGCACAAAGGATTTTTTCTTTCTTTTTTAATTTTTTTTTTTTTTTTTATTGAAATAGCAATTTGTTGCTTTGTAAGAGTTAAAGATGCCCTTTGAAATTCTGAAAATGTCAAAAACAGCTTGAGCAGTTATAAGTATTCACTTTTATCTCCCCTGGAGTTTAAAGTAAACCTTCTCCGAGGTTTTTTTTATTCCAAGTTTAGGTGATTTGATAATATTGGGATTTTTCATTCAGCTCATTGTCAAAATTCTTCCCTAAATTATAACAGGAGGAAGTAGCTTCAGACTTGATAAATACATCCATTCACCTTCCACTTATCCAGTTCAGAATTGTGGAGCGATGCACCCTGGACAGGTTAGCAGTCTGTTGCAGGGTTAACAAAGAGAGACAGACAACCAAAGTACAGCCAATTTACAGGCAGACCATGCAACCCAGAACCTGTGAAGCGACAGTCCTAATTATAGCACCACCATGTTTATTTCTATAGATTTTTAAATGTAATGAATACATGTTGTACTCTATAACATTAAAAATAAATAAAGAATGTCCTGATATATATACTTTATAAGCTGCATCTTGATAGTAGTGGTTTGGATTCCTTCTTACCTTTACAACTTGATTGCTGTCCATATTGCCCTAACAGCATCATAAAACAGCTTTCATCACATCACAAACATGTTCTAATGGATTGGGATCTGGTGACTGTGGATGTTATTTGAATACATTGACCTCACTGTCAGTCATCTAGTTTGATGTATTTTAAGCTTTGTGACATCCTCCTGGAAGCAGCCATCAGAAGATTGAACCTCTGTGATTATGAAGGGCTGGACACGGTCAGCAAGAATATTCATGTAGTATTTAAAAGATACCTGGTAGGGGTCCAAAGTGCACCAATTTTGCCAAAATCTATCCAGCCAACATCTTTTTGCAGCATTCTATGATAGCTTCAGTTTTCTGCCCTCACTGTTGTCTTGGTCTTGGTCAAACTGCAAACTGTTGAAACTGCTTTCTTCTCTGAATGAGTGAAAGTGTTTGCTGACTTAAATCTTGCAGAGTATAGGCAATAAAATGTCTACTGTGACACTCTGTTTACTTAGATTCTTTTTTGTCTTCTTTAGTGAGTAACACGGTCTTCTGCTGCTGTAGCCCATCTGACAGATGCTCTTCTGTATACCTTGGTTGGAGTGGTTATTTGCCTTCCTATTAGCTTAACACAATCCGGCCATGCTTCTCTGACCTCAGACATTAACAAGGCATTTTTGGCCAGTTCACTGACCAGGAATGCCTTTTTAGTATTACTGAATATTTTTTTCTTTTTCAGACCATTCTCTCTAAACCCTAATCATGGTTGTGTGGGAAGGTTCCAGTAGATCAGCAGTTTCTGAAATATTTAGATCAGCCCGTCCACCACCAACAAGCACAGCACATTTAAAGTTACTTAAATTACCTCTCTTCCCCATTCTGATGCTCAATTTGAATTACAACAGGCTGTCTTGACCATATCCACATGCATAAAAACAATGAGTTGCTGCATCAATGCACAGTTTAAGTGGCCGACGAGCATGGAGGTGAGTGTTTATCTAGTATATAACAAGCAAGCATCGGCATGATAGGTTTTACACAGTCCATCTGAGATATGACCTCTGATGGAACATGAGTGTGTGAGCATGCAAATGTGATCAGTGCTGCAAAAAAAACCTAACAAACTTATGCACAGACTATAATTCATTCACTCAGACCACTTAGCCTTATTAGTCTACAACATAGGATTAATATTTTAAAACTATAAACAACAAAACAAACAGAGAACCCACTGCGGCACCATAACTCAGGCCCAGGCCACTTAATGTTATTGTAAACCAAATATTTAATATTTTAAACCATAAACTGAAATAAGCAGGCATGCTGTTTGTACAGTGTGTCCCTTCCATCCTGTCCTTCTTCCTTTCTCTCTTATCCTCTGCCCTTACTTCCCATAAAAAAAAATTAACAAAAGATCATGCTAGTGATCAGCATATATAGATGCATTGTTGAGGGCATTTGTTTTGGTTTATCAAGCTGATCAAATCCTCTAAATGGAGCAGCTGTCTGTCTACAAAGAAGCAGCAGGAGATTAAGAGAATCAAGAGGATGGAAAAGGAAAATGGGAGACAAAAAAAGAACGAAAGAAAAGGAAAAGGAGTGAAGAGAGAGAAGACAGCAGATTATAAAAGTGAATGAAAGCAAGAGTGAAAATGAGTTTTAACGATTTACAAAGCAAAACAAACACGTGGCATTAGAAAGGGACCAAGAGGGACCAGCAAAGCAATTAACGAAAAGAGACGAAGAAAGCGAGTCTGAAATAACACATGGATATTACACTTTGAGAGGGAAAACAAGGGGGAGCTTGGAAAAACTGAGAAATTTGAGAAAATAAAAAATGAGGCGAGCAGAGAAGCTGACTCCGGCCTTGATGCAGACCGGAGTCAGCTCAAACATAACACACCATCACTCACACTCTAATGACTAGCTAGCTCAGTGTTTTGCAGTGTGTAAAACTGTGCAATCCATCTTTAGGGTCTAGTAGTCTTCAGATTCATTTTTATGTGTTCTGCTTAGGGTATTTTGTTGTACTTACAAAGCCCAATTCTGCAGAAACAAATGTTTAAAAGCTTTATTGTATGGCTGATTGAGAAGCGAGACAACTCTTCTATTTCAGTAATGAGAACTGTTCTAGATTAAGCCCTTTTTTGGAGAGTTGCATGATGAGTTTCCTTTTCTTTTTTTCCTGGAATAATGGACAACATTCCTCCCTTTAGTACTTTAGTACTTTAGTGCTTGTATTACCCTCTAAAACATGCTTGAGGCTACTGCCATTACACGATATGTGGCTACATTTAGTGCATCTAATCTAACAGCTAATGCTCTGACTGACAGACTGGTATTGTTGTTCTTGCTGTAGATCCTATGTAATTATTACTGTCGTTAGTGATTCGATTAGCAGTTGTCAATACACCATCTGACAGCTGTGTCGTCAAGTCTTTTGTTTTGTGTAAACCAAGAGTGAATGGAGATTAATATGAGCTCAAGATGTTATTGATTTGAAAATAAAAATGATCTGGTTTGGATTATTCCAGCTGATTCTGGATTCGATGGGCTGTATTGGCTCTTAATTTCATCTGCAGATGGTGCGCTCACGTTTGGCTTGTGTGTGTTAACCTCATCTGTGGCTACAGAAAGACACAGACACACACACACACACATCGTATTTACCACCCTTCTCCTCCCTTGCATTTGACAGAATTCACCATAATTAGTTTGGCCAAGGCTGCTTCGCTGTTTTTAATGGGATGAAATTATTTCACCGCATCAGCAGAGAGGTTTGGAAAAGTTCATCCAACCACTCAATATCTCAAACCTCTTAACTTTGGGTGTGTGCGTGCAAGAAATTGTGTGTGGCTCCCCTGAATCTGTTTGTGTATTTGTATGTGTTCATCCCTTTGTGTTTTTGCATAAATGTCTGTGCAGTTCTGTTTTGAATGTGATAATGACTTATTGATCTGACGACAAACTAATTAGTCACCATGGAAGTCTGTCTGATGGTTGGTGCGTGACATGGGTTTCTCTGTCTCTCTCATTCACTTTGTTTAACTTTAACTTTGTGTTGCTCCTCCAGGCTCCAGTTTCACTTTTCAGTCCTCGGACCATCTCTCCCTTTTTTTTTTCTTTAAATCACCTTATTTTTCTCTCCATCAGAATGACAGATTTGTCCTTGATGTGGTTTTGCTGCGATATCTGAGAGAATGCAATCTGTCTCGTGTGATTTTGTGGTCAGAAGAGTAAGTTTCATACCGTGTTAGCCATTGTAGAATACCCCACATCCTGCGTCTATCCCACTTCTCTACTCTTTACCATGTAACCGCAAAGGCCACCATATCCTGCAGCTCTTCTCAGTTATTACTGCAGCTGTTTTCAAATGATTCCTCATGAGGGTGAAGTAAGACGCTAGCTGGGCTGCATTAAATAAAACACTTTGAGAAGTTAAGGCAATTTCCATTCAAAAAATGGCTTAAATTATTTTTTATTTGTTATTCAGTTGGCTGCATTTTCTTCACGTGCATGCACTTTTATATGCGATCACATTGCACTGTTTTAATAGCATGACGTGCTTTCTTACAAAGATGTTTATCTTAAAAGCAAAATTTACATAAGTGGAGCTAACCTTTTGATAGCCAGTATCCACCTTGAACTCTGACTTTTCATGCCTGAAGCATTTAATAGATCTGTTATGATTAACACTGATGCCTTTATATACTTCTTGTAAATTCCAGAGTAACTGTATATCTCCAACTATAAATACTGGGGAGATTTAATTTTGCAAGTGAAACAGCATAATACATCGATGTGCACTTGAAAATCAAATATGAGCTGTTTGAGAGGAAAAGAAAATAGGCTTTAATAATGTTAAAGTCATCACAACTTATGTCAAGCTGACCTGTTTGGTTAGAACAGAAAGCCAAAGAGAATGTCGTTTTCTACTCTTAATTACTAGTCACTCTTCAGTTTGTATTGGAATTTGTTACTTTATTTTATTTAATGAAGCAATAGCCATTCTATGTATGATCAGAAGATTGTGTCTACATGTTAAAAATGTAAATTTATGAGAAGTCAAAACAGTGATGAGCTTTAATTTATATGTAGGCAGCAAATTAATAAAGAAAACAAAAAACTAGAACCAGTTTAGTAATTTTGCTTAACAGTGGCCTCACACTAACTCACAGTTAATATCAGAGAATTCTGGGACCCCATTTAAGATTATGCTGATTTAGCCTATTGACCAGTATTTTGAAATTCCCAGTATAACATGTCCGGACTGAGATTTGCTGTTCTATCTATCTGTTATTGTTTGTTATTGCCGGCAAATTAAAAGCAACCCAACAAAGAAAACCAGGAATAACGATATAAATCACTGTAAGGTCATAATTCTCCACTGCCGTGTAATCAAAGCATGCTCAGAAATTACTAGACTACAAAAGGACAACAATTTCAGTAAAACTGTTATTCATATTCATCAGAAACTATTCATCTGTGCTGTAGTTTATCAGGACAAGCTGGGTTGTGCAAATTTCTTCATTTCAGTGACTCAGATATTTGTAAAAACAATGGAAATTTGGGCACCTCTAAAAGTTGGAGTGTATTAATATATAGTCATCTGTGGAACAGGTGTAATTTTTCTTTAAAAACATGCTCCGGACAGCCTTTATCAGACCTACCAGGCCTCTTTTGTTCTCCAAAACTGTGTAACAGAGTGGAACTTGTGCTTACCGCTGAATGTGTGAAAACTTTTTTTTTCCCCTCTGGATCTCTGTGTGTGTGTGTGTGTGTGGATTTGCGGGGGGGGGGGGGGGGGGGGGGCTGTTGTCTGATTCCCCTAAAGGAGATTAATGAAAGGACTACAAACAGAGAAGGAGGGGACAGATGGAGGGATGAGAGAGAAAAGGCTGCAAGAGAGGGAGCCGAAGGGCTGAAGGGTTATAGCATTGGTAGGTGAGGGTGTGTGTGTGCGATTATATATGTGTGTGCTGCTTTGGGAGTCCTCTGTGAAGTCCATTCATGCCCATCTGAATGGAATTCTTTCTCCCTCACTCTCCCCGTCTGGTTTCCCGTTTTTTTTTTTTTAGGGGGGGGGTTCGTCTTTTAAAATTTCTCATTCCCTCGCAGACGTACCCTTTTTCCATCATCTGGTAATTCTCTCTGTCTCTCCGTCTTTCTCTCTTTTATGCTTTCTATCCTTCTCTCGCACCACATTCCTCCTGTCTTGCCTGTCATGACCTTATGTCTGGGATGTCATGCAGGACAAAGGAGCCAAGTTTGGCTGGGATGTGAAACTGTGAGAGTCAGACGGTCAAAGAGAGCGGATGGGAAAGAGTTAAACACAGAGGGAAACCTGAAGATAAAATGTTAAATGTCACAAAAATGTCACCACAGTGAATGGAATGAGACAGATAAATGGCGTGTTTATTTGAATATTGAAAGTGGAAAGTTTAGAAATTCAGAAACACATGACTCAGTAGGGAGACACTTGAACAATCTCTAACTTTGATTTTTGGTCATTCTTTTATTTTTTTAGCACATTTTGAACCGAGACTTCAAGTATGCGTTGCTTTTCTTCTCATTACTATTGCTTCCATAGCAGGGTGTCATGGGAGAGTAGCAGGAGGGGTTAGCTATGTAACTTCCCGTATTGACAATGACATAACTGCAATCAACGCGTCATGTTCCCGTAACAAATTTGCCTGTGAATAAAAAAAATGCATTGAAACATCTCGAGGGGTCAATTTATCTAGAAATTGGAGGTCAGTTTCCTCTTTACCTCCTTTAGCTGCTTGTGTTGCCAGGCAGAACGTACTTGTTAGGTATTTGGGAGCTATCTTGAGCTTCTGGGAAATGAGTGACAGCGCTCTTTCTTCCTACGCCATGCTGGTATGCATGTTCTCACATACCAGTGTCGTCATTTGTGTGCACCCGTGGATGAATGAATGTGCAAAATAGCAAAGTTCCCAAGGTTGTCAAACTATTGGATGAATGAACCCTCATGCTGCAATTTCCAGGGAAGATGAAAGAAGTATAAACATGCTGATGATCTTTTCCTTCATGTGCACTTCAGCTAATGCCAAGGTAAGAAGTGATAAGAGTTATAACCTGTTGGGGAAAAAAAAACAAAAGGGAGAGGAAAGCAAGAGTAGCCAGTGGGGGGGGGGCAGCATCTAAAAACCAAAAAGAAAGAAATGGTCCTCACAGCGGAGTGCACAGTCTGTTTTACATTCTGATTAATGCATAGTCACAATTTGCCAACTTTATTTTACTGTATTTATATTTGACCACACACAAAAATATACAGATGCATGTGTGGAGTCTGACCCCTCTACAGGACCTGTCCATCAGACAGACATCCTGATGGATGAAGCTGTCAGCGCCTGTGTGTGTTGCTTATCAAGCAGTCAAATGACCCTGTCTGTAGACCACACACACACACACAGCATGAACTTACAAACACACTGAGACACACTGAGAAATGATACGATGAAGAGAGAAGAAACTGTAAAAGGAGATGAGGGAAATACTTTTTTTTTCTTTTTTGCTTTCTGAACTGACCACCTGCCAGGACTGTCAAAGAAACTCAATGATTCTGTTTCATGTTTATCAGAAATACAAGAACTGAGGCAGTGAAGCCTCTGGCCTGTTTAAGTGAAATGTGGGTTCACACCAGACCAACTCTCATGATTCAGTTTGAGTTTTTGTTTTAGTCAGCAAAAGCGATATACCTAGGCACCAAGAGCCTTCGGAAAAGAGAGAATATCTCATGCTCAAGTCTTCCTTCTTAAGTATAAAGCAGTGCAAGTGGTTACATTTTCAATGTCTCTGACAAATAAATCGGCTTCAAACATGTTTTGATTATTTTTTAAAAAAAACATGTATTTAAAAGTAATTAAAACCTTTATCCTCATTACGCAGATTTGAAATAGGCCCATGCCCATGCAACTGACATGTAGCTGGAAATGGCTGATGATGTTCTTTATATGCTAAAAATGGGTAATTTTAGTCCATTTCTAGGAGGTTCCTAAAATGATCCACGCTTTTGTGAGGTGTCATTGGTACAGTTCTAGTCTATCGCAAGTTGATTGCTAGGTAACATGATTACCTTTAGACCTGATACAGATAAGAACCTTCAGAGGCATAAGATGCACTGGTGTGCCAAATCTGGTTGCTCAAGTCCTGATGGTCTAGGAAGAGTTTGCAAACAAACAGAGAGACATACATTTTGTGTAGTAGTAAGATATGAAATATTTGTCCTGTTAGTCCCCCCACATAAAGGACTAACAGGACAAATATTTCACATCTTACTTTTATCTTATTTACCTCTGTCAGTTGTGCTTTTTCCATCCCTCAGATATATGATTATTTGGAGATTCAGTGCCTTGAAGTCTTTTCTGTTGGCCAAACGTTCCCCATTCCAGCAAAACATCATACTGTAACTAACTCTACCTGCTTTATTGTTGTGGTTAATGGGTGCAAAACATAACTATCTGCTTTATCATTAAACTAGAAAAACACTCCACCTCCTCTTGAAGTGTCAATTTTCCCAAAAGTAGCAGAAGAAAATATCCTTTGACCCATATATGAGATGATAAATAGCCCTTAAAGCTGCAGGTTTGTTGACTTTAAATTAACATGGCATACTTTAATCATAAAAATTAGGCGCCTGAGTAGTTAATATTTTGAATGTGTAATTGGCGACCTTGTGGGAAGGACACCGTTTCACTTTACTTCCAGTGAAGGGTGATGAATATAACCTGTACTATTAGCATCAAAGTTCAGCTGTATTCTCTTAAAAAGTAGAAACATAAATGCTTAATACTTTACATCCACTTGACTCTGTTTCCTCCTCAAGTGGCCATTAGTCTTTATGGCACTGTTCATAGATTAGACAGTGTGACCCCTTCAGGGCAAAATCTCAAGGTTTCACCACTTTTGTGTGTCCATGTTTACATCAGTCGTTTCCTGCCTTGATTTAATCACTGGCATGGCTATGTATCTCTGGGTTTGATTATACATTTATTCAAGGAGAACTACAGTGTCGCGACATCCAAACTACTTTCCAAAGCACCAAGCATACAGTATATCACCTATTTCTGTGCCCACTGCATTATTTATGTGGGGTTTAAAATGAACCATCATGAGTGATGCCCAGTGGAGATGGCAAAGCTCTTTCCAATTTTCTAAGCAAGTGTTTCTGGGGAGAAGGGGAGTGAGACTCAGCATGCTCTCATCCTCACTTCTCTTTACTCTCAGGTAGTTGGCATGGGACTGTGTGCATTATTGTGTGTGTGTGTGTGTGTGTGTGTGTGTGTGTGTGTGTGTGTGTGTGTGTGTGTGTGTGTGTGTGTGTGTGTGTGTGTGTGTGTGTGTGTGCGTGCGTGTACTCTCATATGCACACCTGTATGGTTCACCCACTCAACAGTCATTCTGTTATCCTTGGGGGTCCATCTGTGCAAGGATTACACTGGCATCCCACTCTGGGTTTAAAACACAACCAAACACAGGTATACACACACACACGCACACACAAATAATCCTGTGCACAAACACACACATCGAATCACACAAACATACACATGCACACCAGCTTGGCTTTGCTACTGCTCCTCTTTTCAATTTTCAGCTCAATTACATTCCACTGTTACTTAGTCTAAACCAAGATCCCTCTTTTCCCTCAGGACACACACACACACAAGCATGCATACTTATTTAACGGTTCTGCATCCCACTTAAGTCCAAGATTGCGTGGCCCCCTTAACTTTCACTGAAAGTAAGAATCATTTTGTACCGTGTAGACTTTTAAGAACTTTTTTCCCTGTGTTTGCTCAGTAGAAAGGAGGTTGTTCTGAGCTTGAAGTCATGGACTGTTGCCATGACACAGATACAGTCTCCCCACCCCCTAATGATGTAATGATGTCCCAGCCCCAAAATAGCAAAACAGCCCCAAATGCTGATGCTACCCCCACCGTGTTTCATTGTTTGTTTGCTTGATTCCATTTCCACTCTTCTTATTCAGTGATTTCTCATAGTGAACACACTAGCAGGGCTTTTGGCAAGTCACAAAGATTTCTGCAAGTTTTAGTTGTTATGCTGTTTCAAGATTGATGTGGTCTTTATTTGTTGGCCTCTACTGGGGAGAATAACAACAGTCATAATTTTCCTTTATTTGTGTTCATTTTATTTTAACATGCGTACCAGAAACCCACTTGTAGCCTTTTTCTCTTCAGGCCTATTTCTATGGTCCTATATAAGTTCTTGTGATTACTCCCTAGTTTACATTTGCCATCTGCTCATGACAAAAGGAGACTCTTTCACTAATCAGAGTTTTAAGACGTGTTTAGAGTGTACAAAACTTCTACAGCCCCAAGTCCAGTCTTTGGGAGACCAAACTGAAAGTAGCTTTCAGAGAACATTAGCTCAGAGGTTTACATACTTTTGTCCAGCATGGATGGTAAAGGATTCATCATAAAAAAAATACATTTAAAAAAAAAAAAAGACACTTAA
This sequence comes from Maylandia zebra, assembly GCF_041146795.1. Taxonomy (NCBI): domain Eukaryota; kingdom Metazoa; phylum Chordata; class Actinopteri; order Cichliformes; family Cichlidae; genus Maylandia; species Maylandia zebra. Next base: position 39,447,429 of record NC_135173.1, on the reverse strand, counting down.
GACACAAGTACAACTGTTTCTGCTTTCTTAGTCAGGTCAGATTATGTTCTGGCTTCGCTTTTCTTTCAAATCTAAACTGTGCTTCCTTTAAGGCCACAGTAACTGGCACTCTATAGACTCACTATAAGTAGCATATAATGAAAAAAAGGAACAGCAACACAATTACTCCAACACAGTAGAGGTACATATATGAGGGAATGAAACTGCTTGCTCATGGTAATCTGAATGCACAGTGTCACTGTTCAAAACCTGTTAAAAGTTTTGTTTTTCTTTCTTAAACAAAATTTGATTTTGTACTGATCACCCCCCCCCCCCCCCCCCCCAACACACACACGCGCACACACACACACACACACACACACACACACACACACACACACACACACACACACACACACACACACACTCGTACCTCCTGGTGTTAAAAGCATTGCAGGCGAGCGTACAAAAGGAACAAACAGCCATGTAATGTGGCGGTTCCCTCTCATTGACACTGGGCACTGGAATGCAACACCAGGGGGGTAGGAGACACGGTGTGTGTGTTTGTGTGAATGTGCGTGCCATCCTGTCAGATTGGCCTAATCATTAGCATTACTGAGAACTGACAGCAAGAGGAAGGAACAATAAGTGTCATTTATCCTCTTTCTTTTCTTCTGTCTTGCCTACTCACGCTCTTTCCTTTCTTTCTCTTTTTATTTGTATTTTTTTTCTCTGTTCCTTGCTTTTAATCTCTGACACCCCCACCCCCCACCCTCCACCCCCACCCCGCATGACTGCCTGTCTCCCTCTCTTGTCTGCCTGCCACATACTTAATTGTTTCCATAAATAATCTAAATTTCTCAGCAAAAATAAAATAGAATAAAAGTGAAAATAAAATTAAGAATTCACATTAAGCATTGTTCGGCAGTACTGCTCCATTAAAAACAGCTTGGGTCTAATCACAGAATGTAATCATGGAATACCATCTCCAGTGTAGTTAAATAAAATCTCCAGCTATGATTTCCAAACTGCACACTGGCATCTGGCATCCCAAATACCAAGGTGGGAACAATCATCTTAAGCAATATCTGAATGCAAATATATGACTGAAACTCAGCACTCTTGTTGATGACAATGAATCATTTCTGTTTTTAGGATGTATAAGCAGATATAGTCAGGCAAACAAGCAGAATCGCTTGCATGGCAGGCAAATTAAAAAAAGAACCATTTACAAGAAAGAATTTCAGAAAGACCATTACTCTTCGGTTGGACTATTTGTAACTTGTGTGTTTGCGGCTCGTGACAGAAATCTTTTGACTTTAAATTGCCACAATTTGAAAAGAAAACACATGTTTTATGGAAAGGAAAAACGAATGTTCAGTATTTTATGTTAGCATTTACAGTCTCTGATCTCTTCTCAAACTTTTCCGTTTGGTAATATCACAAAATCCACTTGGAGATAAACAAAAATGGGGAAAGAAAATCAGCTCATTCTAACCCATCACTCTAATTCAGCAATGAGCTCAAAACTCAAGGCTTGTGTGTATATGTTTTCCTGCTGCTGACTCCAAACAGCACTCAGAGCAATGAGGATAGGTGTGATAAGAGCATCCTGTTGTGGTTGTGCTTTTGCCAAAATGCGGCTGAGGGAATGAGATCACTGCTTGTTTTTTCACTGAACCATGTAGACTGACTCTTGCTTGCTGTATTGCTTTAATTTATCCTTCCTCCCTGCTGGTTCATGCCTCCAGAACTGGAAAGTTTTGGACATTTTATCTCAAGGATAAAGCAACTGAATTTTATGATTATGATCTAGAGCAGGGGTCGGCAACCTGCGGCTCTTTAGTCCTTATAGTGCGGCTCCGCGCGGTTTGGGAAAATAAATTAGAAGTAATTAGCTGAAGTGTATTTTATTTATGTTAGTTCTTTTTTTTAACTTGTAATTCTAAATTGGAAGATTATTGTGATTTTGACATATAAAAATAAAATTATATTTTATTATTTTTTCATCGCTCAAAATAAGCGTCACACTTGCAGAAGCCGGTGTACCGGGCGAAACGCCGTGCATTTATCGAGACTTTCAACCCCAGGTAGGCCAGTTATGGATCTTCGGATCCACATTATGTCAGCAGCTGTTCTCCACCGTGAACTTTGTTAAAAACAAACACCGCTCACGCCTCACAGACGACAGCTTACAGTCCTGCATAAAGATGAAAGTGACTTTTACAGCCCCAATTTGCAGACGCTGTGCGCAGAGGTTCAGGAGCAGAAGTCCCATTGTAAACATATCACGGCAGACCCGACGATGTTTGCGTGAACACGCTTTTCAGCATCTCTTTATTGACCACTTTTCACACACGGTTGCTGACGCATACAGCCGGCTGTAGCTTTTCAGCTCACAGCCTGACACATACCAACAACAGCATAGACGGCACAGACGTTAAGGCGGCGAGGCTTGATTGCGGGTGCCGCTCAGGTGCGTCCGCCTCCCCTGCAGCGGCGCTGCAGACCACGCCCCGCCACACACATTAACCTGGTAAAATACATATTTAGGCAGAATTTTGCAAATATCTATTTTTCATTTTTCAGCAGCATAGTGCTTTTTTTCGAATAATTTTTAAAAGTCAAGTCAAGGCTCCAAAAGCCCAAAGGCGACATAAGGGTGGCGGCTCACAACAGTTTTTGTTTTGCGTGGAAACCCGGTCCAAATGGCTCTTTGGGTCTTAAAGGTTGCTGACTCCTGATCTAGAGTCACTGGCAAAGGACATGTTAGAATACTCCACACTGTCATTTCCTTTCTATGCTTTGACAAGTAATATATCACACTTGTGATGCACAGTGACCAGTTCTGAGCTGAAGTGGATTTAATAACTGTTACGGGGAAAGGTCACATCGAATTTTGACATCTGCACATAATCCAAGTTGAAATATATCCCTTTAGACAGCTTGTGCAATTCAGATTTGTTATGTATTGCCTATGTTATTATAATTGGTAGCATTTTGTTTCTTCACATTAGCTTTGTGCATGTTTTTTGTCATAGGCAACATTTTCAAAATTTCTTTCAAAAAGGTCATTTAATTTGTTTTCCAGCAGCAGAATTGATGAAAAATTCAATATAATCATTTAGTCATAATATGGTTACCACTGAATGATCTCAACCAATGCCTTTTGGCCAGTGTGATACATTTTTATCTACCAGAACCTTCAGATCCACGTTGAATCCACCTGAATGATCCAGTGCGCAATTTTAAATCTTTATTTATTCCTTGTTTCCTTTTTCAATGCATGCTGTCTTTACCTCAGCAGAATAACATGTTACGGGCACCCTTTCACATTTACTAACTGACTCATACAGTACTGAGAAAACACAGACAGTATTCGTTTCTTTTTTGAAGTTTTGCAGGCACTTATACTCTTGCTGACATTGCCAAGAGCTGAAATCTTCCAGCTTGGCTGACAGGGAGCCTGGGTTAGATCGGCTTGTGCACAGCTGGTGTTAGGAGGACCTGATTGAAACCATGTAGCTTAAAGTCTCTGAGCAAACATTCCATTAGAATAGCATTACGGTATTAGTATGAATCACTGTTATTCTGCAGTAGCCCCAACATGTGGCTGCGTAAAATGCTCTATCTCTTGTTAGTTCTATGGGTGTATACGGTGTGTGCATTCGAGCCTCCTATTTTTGCTTTAAGGTACTCGCAGTTCGTGCAGCTGCCTGTTTGACCTTTCTCAACTAGTTTATGTGTGTATCTAAAGGTTTCTCGCTGTGCAGAATGAGTCTTTGTGCCTCCATAGTAACGTGACACCTTTCATAACTCTATAAAGAAAACGCGCTTTATGTAAAAAGACAGCACAGTGTGCTCCCGCACGAAGCTCCTGGCAGAATTAACAATGATGGCCCCGAGCTTTACAGGCCAGACACTTTTGATTTCTCTTCGTCTCCCTGCCTGTCTCGCTGTGTATCTGTCTGTCTGTCTAGATTTGAATCTGACAGCTAAATTTAAAGAGAGTCAGCTGTTTCGATTCAGACATCAGCGATTCGGGTGTTACCTGCCTCTCTCATGGCTCGCTCTGGGAGTGATGGCAGTTAGCTGTTTGCGCGTTTGGCAGACTGACACCTCTGATTGGTCAATCCCAGGTTGTCACTCATTACACCATCATGGACACATCAGCTAAGAGGCAATTGTCGCTGCAGTGACAGGACCTCGGGCTATTATTGCTGCAGTGACACAGAGCTTTACCTCTTAGCGAGTCTGGAGACATCTCAACTCAAGTGCTTTACAGCACTCAAATTTTAGCTTTGCACAGTAAAAGGCTACCTGCAAGTAAGACCCTACAGTGAAACTATCCGAGTGGTCGATAAGACTAGAAAAGCGCAATATAAATGCAGTCCATTTACGTACTGCTTACTGGAGACAGGATTTTGCACTGATGGAATGGCAATTTCTAGCTTCATTTCTAGCATGATGTCATCCTTTCTCTTTCAGTGGCCAACCATCCATGTAGCGTTCTCTTACTTTGTTTGAGTTAAGCTATTCAAAGGGCTGCTAACATTATTATTTAATTAGCATGAACAAAAAATCCCAACATACATAGCAGGTTCATAATTTATATTAAAGTACAGAAAAGAGCTACAAAGAAAGTGTTAGGAATGACACTGATCAAATAGCATACACACATGGGCAGAACTGCAGAAAATAAGAAATATCCCTTCCATTTCCCACTTGAAACAGAAAAATTATCATTGCAATGCCTAAATTTGTGTCACCCTGTCATACGTACAATTTGACATGCTGCTGGGCTCAGTCCCCTGCTAACCAAATTGTTTGTTGTGTTGCCCTGGCAAAAACAATCTATAAGCAGATCTGCTCAGAGGCATTCAGTCACTAGAATAAAAGGATGAATTTCTTCTTGGTTAAGTGTGAGGGAAAATAAATGCCCACATATGTTTTTTTTTTACTGCTTTTGTTTTGTTTCATTTGTCCTTGTAGTGCCAGACCTTTGCTGTTGAAGTTGTGCACAAGCTGGAAAGGAACTAAAAAAAAAAGTAAAAGTTTAAAAAAGGTCCAGGCATGTGAGACTATGGCTTGAAAAGTTGAATTCCAAGTTTTACTAAGAAGATTACTTTTAAATGAACAAATCACTCATGAATGGCACCGTGCTGTTTCCCCCAACTTTCCTGGCAATCTCCACTGCACTTTCAAAATAAATAATAATGAAATATGGCCAGAATGAAGTAGCATGAAAGGAATCCGCAGCCTCTCATAAGCTTCTGTATTTAAGGCTGCTGGTTTGCGCAGAGTTCTGAGGAAAGTCAAGAACACTCAGTGGACCAAGTCATGTACAAGTTAAAAAAAATCACATATTGTGGAGTAAGTGAATGCATTTGTGCACTGTTACTTATTATTACTTGTTTTTTGTTGGCAGGTGTGAAACCCGCCTTGTCTTGTCTTCTTGTAGATACAGTAGATAGTGAGATGTTGTTTTCAGGCGTGAATCTTCTTGTTATTCCTGAGCTTTGAGCAAGATTTGTGATGTCAGTTGGTTAAGTACATGTGTGTGTGCTTTAGTGGGGGTGAGAGACTGGCTGCAGGGTAATTTAAGTGTCCAGATATAATGGTTGTCTTCCTGTGTCTGACCTTGAGAGCTACAGAGGTCAGTGCAACCCTTTCACCACCTCCATGCCTTTTTTTCTGTCCTATTTAAAAGATAAATCTAGGTTACTACAGCTTATATATCATGGTTAGATAGCTGTTTCAGTTTTTTTTATAATAACTTTGTTATCAGAGCTTATTAGTGATGGATAAGTATGACAGAATCTTATTATAAAGAGCAAAAATACATTATTTCAAATAATAACCTGTTTGCATTACCTAGTTTCTCTGCCTTTCTCTCTCTCCCTCCTCGTCCCTTATCAACTCCTGATGCTCTCATAAGGTATCCGTCCTCTTTTCATTCATTCATCTCTCACACACGGCTGTTTCCAATTGGCTCACAGACATTCCTGGAATGTCAAGGCATCATTGTGTTGTGCAGTGTGTGTGTCTATGTGTGCGCTTGCACACCCACTGCCCCTCTATTCACTCGCTCATGTTAAGAAACAGCTCTAAACCAGGAGACTGCTGAGAGACAGAGAGTGGTTGGTAGGATGAGAATAAAGATGGATACAGGAGGAAAGTAGAAAAGAAGCAAGAAACAGAAAAGAGAGCTGAGTGTGCACTGCTGAATGTTGTTGATGCAATACCATAAATGATAGAAACGTGGTTCCACGTTCCAGTGTGGTGGGTCGATCTCTGATTCCTCCAGTCTGCAAGCCAAAGTGTGGGCACAGATAAAAACAAAAGCATGAATGCGTGTGTAATTGGGTGAATGGGACTTGTAGTAAGAAAGCACTTTGAGCCCTTATACAGTATAAGTGACAATCCATTTACCATTTACTTTTAAAACATCAACCGAGTGGAGATTATAAACAGTCAGCGTCAGCAGTAGCAAGCAAACCTTCGGCAATCACGCTGCAGTTTCCTCAGAAATGTTTCAAATCTAGAAGATGCACAAAAAGGCACAAAAATGCGTACATATAGTCTTTAAAAAAAGTTGGACGTGCTTTTTAAAAATGCGCTTATCATAACTTCAGACACACAAACTTTTAGTGGTATACAGAAGCGCACAACACGCAAGCACAATATGAATGACATTTTTAGTACTCCTGCACTGTTTTGATTATGTATATATAAAATTGCATATTCTCATTACGGACACACACACGGCACACAAGCGCATGCACACTCGTGTGTCCGCGTACACTTTATCATAGCTTTGGAGTGGCAGTTAAAAATATTACACCACAATTACATTACCGTTAGCCAAGACAGCTGGTCTGGACAAAAAGGCACCACAGCGTCTCTACGACTTTGTTCTACAGTTTTATTTACATTCCTTTTTCTCCCATGACACATGACTAAGCTAATCTAAAATCCAGTGAGCCTGGCATTGGCAGGCTGACTCAAGCAGAGACCAAAGCCATCTGCCTAAACAAGTTATGCCATTCAGACCGGTACAGACTCCAAGAGAATATACTTCTTTCCAACAGGATTTCTAAAAATGTAATTTTTACACTAAAAGAGAATTTAGACAGTTGGAGGGATAGGTAGTCGAATAGTTGGATTTGTTTGCTATTGTAACAACACTGGTTTGTAGTTTGTCAAATTGATTCCAGGAAAGCAAAAATAGAATCAGGGAAGGTTGATAAAGTTGCAATTTTGTGTTTTTGTCAGGCCTATAAACTGCCATGTTTATTGCAAAGCGAATGGATGGAGAAATTGGAGCAAGGGAAGAAAATGCATTCATTTTGGTTGTCATAGTCAGAGAATTCACTCCAAACACATACACACACTGCACAAAATGAAATGAATGTGGATGCATATGAACACAAACACAAAGCAACAGGGAGGCTACCAACACAACCAAATAGCATTTACTACAGTGTCTGCAGCCTAGCAACCAGGCAACTGGATGTCATTGTCCCTCATCACATTTCTGTGTTTGTGTGAGTGCTCCTGTGACAAAGATCCTCTTTTGCAAGATCTTGAATTTTTGTGTGACAGGTTTAGAATAGTGGCAGAGAAGAAGAGAGAATATGGGGAGAGAGAAAGAGCTGCAGTGTTTTTTGGCTGCTTATCAATGAAATGAACAAGCTGCTGCCCCCCAACCCCCCAACAAAAATTGATCAAATTCATGACTGACACCATCTCACTGTAACTTTAGCTGGTAATTCAGTTCAATCGAAATAGAAGCTCTATACTCTTTGGTACTTTGGTTCACAGTTTTAAGTACATTGTTTTAGTTAATAACTCATGAAGTTACCTTTCAAGAATAAATCTGTATGCATTTCTACAACTTATTTCCATTAAAAAGTAACCCTACTACTTGAGTATGCACACATGTGGTTTGTGGTTCGTGAGGCTAACAAAAAGCACCTTCAGAATCACGTTTGATTTAGCAATTCAAACCAGATGATGAAAAGGCAGTAATTCAAATACCATTTATTCATGAGCGGTGTACTGTGTGCCATTAGCTCAGGTGCTATGTCACAGAGACACACACACACACACACACACAAATGACCGGCTGCTCAATGTAATTTTAATTTCAATTATTGTTTTATTTGCTTTAATATTTATGCTGCCTTTGTTCTACAGGTGTGTGATCTCTTGTTCTTTTAACTCTACTTTAATGAGATTCATCGAAAGCTTTTGATGTTGTAATATTATTGGAGAAACTGTGCAGCAGTTCTTTGTCAGTGCGCATGCTTATGTGTTGTTTGTGCTTTTTGTTGTTGTTTTTGTTTTGTTTTAAGGGCACATTAGTATAATATGATGAAAGAATGCTGTCTTGTGTCATCTCCTCTACATTTCCCTTTATCTTTTGAGATGTTTCCTCTTTACTTCCACTCATGCCAGTCCATTTGTTCCCTCTTTCTTCCTTCCTCCTCATTTCTCCACTTTTCTATTACAGACCCCTGACCTCAGTTTTTAATTACATTTTAACAGTCTTCGAGAAATCACATATTAATTATTAGCTTAATAACATACATCTCAATGAACTACAAATTAAAATTAGAGCAGTTTACACAAATTGGGCAGTTTACTTATAAAATGTGTATAAATGTAAGAAAGAGATGGGAGAAACTCCCTTAACCTCCTAGGACCTGGCATCCACATATGTGGACATCACATTTTGGGTTATTTAGACCAAAATACTCAATTTTGCTCTACAAGGGCCTGATATCCACTTACGAGGACATTATACTGCTAGTGTTCTATCAAAATTTCAAACAAGTATCCTCATATGTGGCTCTTATTTTTCTTAAAAACAAAAATAAGGTAAAAAAAATAAATTGGTAATTCTTTGTTTTTACATATCAGGCCCCAATATGTCCAAATATCAAAGAGAAATTAAAAATGCATGTCGTGGAAGAGTTCGGGTCTTAGGAGGTTAAACCTGTTGATATGTTGATGTTGATAGACTGCGCAACTTCCTTGTTTTTAAACTGAGTTGTCAGAGTATCTTAGTAAGGCTAAGGGTGGGATAGATGTTTATCTTCCATGAGTCGACCAATATATTGCTTTTTCAAAAATCACCAAATATCAAATAATAGTATCAGTCCCAAAAATTCTATATTGGCTAGGCTCTATTTGAAATCAAACTGATTTGGAGTTAGTTATATTGGACAGAGGTTAATCACTGTATCCACATTAGTCCATTTTTGTCTGTGTTTATTGTTATAACTGTGTTATCTGTCTCCACACACACATAAACCGTAGATTTGAAAAATTGTTTAGTATCAATGGTAAAGGGGTTAGCACTGTCACCTTACAGCAAGAAGGTCCTGGGTTTGAATCCATTGGGTCCATAGTGTCTGTGTCAGCCGTGGAACAGACTGGAAACCTGTCCAGAGTGTACCCCACTTCTCACCCTATGATAGCTGGATTTGCTCCCAGCGATTGTGGATGGGTAGATGGAGAGAGAGAGATTTCTCGCTCCTGATAAGCCATACATCAGCCCCCTTTGAAGAACCCTGCAGTAGAAGCTGCCCTTTCAAGGTGTTTCAGTGGTAGTTTGACTGACACTACTCACATCTGGGAAAATGAACTAAATTAAAGGCGCAAACACTCCAGAGCTCAAACAAACCACTACAAACACGGCTGGCATGAGCACACACACCTATGCTCATCTTCTTTACACCTGATATCTCTCGCCAATCCGCACAATTTTTGTCTTTCAACTTTCCTCTTGCTGCTTCTCTTTCCTCTAACAGACTAATCTTTAGCTGCTCTGTCTGAGCTTTTCCAACTTTGTAAAAAACCCTTTTGACTAATTATGGATGATTCCAGGAGAATGACAGCAGCCTCAGTTCTGTGTGTGTGTGTGTGTGTGTGTGTGTGTGTGTGTGTGTGTGTGTGTGTGTGTGTGTGTGTGTGTGTGTGTGTGTGTGTGTGTGTGTGTGTGTGAGTGTGTGTATGTGGGTCTGTACTGATAATAGTGTGTGGCGATGTCTGTGTTTAACATTGTGTTTTCACGACTTTGACTGAAACTCTCAGATGAGAAGCCAATTGATTGAGATGGCCCCAATTAGTCTCCACGATTAATTGAGTGCGATTGGATGTCGTCCATGGCACCTCATCATTAGACGTTATTGACGGTCTAATTAGTTGCCTTGGTGACCGTTTAAACACAGTTGATTGTGTGTGACAGTGAAACGACCCCACCGCAGCCAATCATGCATACCTCTTGCTTGTGGGTGTGTGAGAGTATGCGTGTTTGACCGTATACACCTTTAGGGAGGTGTTCCAAGAAATTTACAAGGATGTTGCAGGAAAAAACAACAACAAGATGCTGCTAGATTATGCTTAATATTATTTTTGTTATTATTATATCCACCAAGCCATAATAAGTGTGCATCCAGAGAGAGAAAGTGCTGAGATAGGAAGAAAAAATATTTTTGGTTCTGAAACTGTGGCCGCAGATTAATTAGATCCACTCAGTAATTATAAGTGGTGACTGGAACATTAAGAAACTGTGGATAAATCACACAAGCAAAAGTGGTACTCACATCTGATAGAGTAAGTCATTTTGCATCTTTTTTTCAGACCCAGGGAACATTTGCCACTGATGAGATATTTGGCATTTCCATTTATTTAATCAAAAATGTAACGATTATTATAAATCACTTCAAAGAGTGATCTCAATTTAAATAGGCTATCTAGCACTGTGCAAAAGTTTCAGACATTTTTGATTTTTTGACTTTTTGCTGTAGGAATACTTATGATTGATCCCAAATTCACTCTGTAGCATGATGCAATTAACCCAGACGCACAACCAGGGTCCTAAATAACCATTTTCAGCAAAGACGAGAACAGTCAATCCTGAGATGATGTGAGTCCCACAGAGCTTAAGTGTATCCCGGAGAATAAGGGCTGCTTTGAAGTCAGGCCAGTCATACTGGAAATTTAAATGTAGATTTTATTTAATAACAACAAGGACTGGATAATTCACTTTAAATATACTATGGTTTCAGTAACTCTAGGTAGTGTTGAAAATATACATTTAATTACATTGAATTGAAGTAAAATAATCATTAAAATAAAATAGAATTCATTTTGATTCTAAATTGGAATATAACCTAGTGTTTATTACCACTGTACTGACATTTTAAATTAGAATTACACCACCCCTGCATAAATCATCCCAATAACTACTTTCCCGAAGTCATTTGAGTTGTCTCTATCTAAATCTTATCAAGATGCTGCTGTTTGAAATATTCACTTTCTTCTCACATTGGTCAAAACAACAGACAGACAGACAGACAGATTAAAGTTTTTTTGTCATTATGTCTTCACATAACAAAATACTGTGCATTAGCACTCAGAGTAGAACAGAGAGTTTAAAAACACAGACAAACACACAATAAATAAAAAACAAAAAAGGGAAATAGAGTGTACAATAGGATATGCAATAAGCAAACAATTTAAGAAGCAGTATTGTATTAAGTGTTGTAAAGTGCAGTTGTCTGGAGCATGTCCTCAGCCCTAGATATATAGCTAGATACACACACACAAACACACACACCCCACAGTAATCTGAATAATTGATGAGTACCTTCTAGTGTGTAATTATAAGCCATAATTTAGATCAACATCAGCTAACTGAAAGCAAAAGGAGGATGATTAGGTGAAAGGAAAAGACACAAAAGAACTTCACAAGGGGGGAAATAATGAAACTCACCAAGATTGGTTTTAGCAGTGGAGCTGTGTCCATGCGCTATATTCGCTATAACAAAGGTAAAATGTTGAAAAGTTGTGTGGAGAGAGAGGGAGTGGCAGACGAGTACATGGTTGGCTAACCGTGAAAAAGAACCCTAATCTCAGAGGAGGTTAGAGCTGGTGTAACATCACGTTTTCTTGCCAAACTTTTTTATTCTTCTTGTGCTCTACCACTTCAATATCCTCTGTGTCTCCACAGCATAAACACCGGCACCCCAACGCCAATCCCCCAAACACTGCAACCCTTTCTCCTTTGTTTTTTCATCATTTCCTTTACTCTATAAACAGAATTCAGACAAATAAGAAAACAAATCACCACAAATTATTTATTTCCTTCTTTTCTTTATTTTAATTTCTTTTTTTGATTCTCTCAGCCACAACGGCAAACAGCACTGATATAGAGAAGAAATGAAAACATCACTTTTAATTTTGCCTGAGATTAACTTTATAGAAAAGTCATACTCTAAAATTTCCATGATTTTAATTAAACTTTCATTAAATTTGAATTAGTCTTATTAAATATTTAAATATAGTACGCAACAACAACAAAATTAATTACGTTTTCAAAAAACTTGGCAGAACCATGTCTTAATTTTAACTGAGTAGCAGCCTTTTCAATTAAACATTTGATGGAAACTGAATTATGCAGTGAGGTAATGTGTAAGGCACTGTTGCCTTGCCTTTGAATATTGCAATGTGCATTCATCTGATTGTGATCCCTCCTCTTGGTATGCTTCTTTTCATGTCTGCCTCAGTTGTATACATGTAGATATTCATTAACCATCTTCCCCTCCCTTTTCTTCTCATTATTCTCTCTATAGTTCCCCCTCTGGAGCCTACTATCACTTGTAGGTCCAACACCTACCCTCAAGGTTTTTACTGCAGCTGGCACCAGCAGCATTCAACGTACATCAACACTACATTTGATGTGGAAGTACAGTAAGTGCATTTTATGCATATACAGATGTTTCAGGATGAAACCTGTGGATTTCTGAAGATTATTTCCTGTTATTTTTGCCATTATAATAATAAAACAGTAAGAGTGATACAATCATTTTGGTTCATATCTTAGTCCAACATGGCAAACAAACAAGTCTCGGTTGCCTAGACGAGTTTTAGCATTTTAGAAGTGGGTCTCTGTCAAGTTCTCTTTGAGACTCCCAGAGTCCCACAGCCAACACCATGGCAGGTGCTTTCATTGAAGGTGTAACACTAATATTATTCTCTTTGAATAAAGATGAGGAATGGGCCATAGCTAAAGATTAATTAATAGCAAGCCCATGTCTTTAGTGTTCAGTGTTTGTGTTAAGTATCTGTATCATTCAGTCTTTAGTCTACAATAGTTTTTGCCTTTAAGCAGAAAACCTGCAACAGCTGTTCCTTTTTTCCCTGTTCTCTCACCTTTTTCTCTTCAGACATAACCAGCGTTCACTCGAGGTGAAGAAAGATTTGTTCCACAAGAACCGCTGCCATGTACGCTTCCCAGAGGTTTTCTCCAGCTTCCCCTACAAAGTTAATGTAACAGCCATCAATGCTTTGGGGAAAGCTTCTGCCACTAAAACTTTTGAAGAGTCCACTATAGGTAAAACATGCTCTGTGTTATGCTTTGTGGTTTCTGTTACATTCTCTTTTCCTGTTCCTTCACTCCGTTGCATCTTAAAGCACTCATGAAGTTGCGTGTGTTGACCAAATGTGACTCGAAATGAATTACAGGCTTTTTGCAGAAGCTACACAGAAAGGAAACAGTTGTGCTTTCTTATTAAGTTTTGCTCACAATTAGAGGGTTCCATTAAGCCCTGAATTCAAAGAGTTTAAATGAAACCCACACTGACATTTTGAAAATCTTACAAGTATTTGCTCCTAAACCGTTCCGCTCGCAACAAATTACCACTTTTTCATTAAAATCGTTATCCGCACATAGTTCAGGGACAAATGTAAAATGTTTTTCCCACAAAGATTGACGGGTATTTGGCAAAGGAAAAAACTAAAATGCCGAGTGTCAAGGCATCTCTTTGTGTGTGCCAACCGCCGAGCAATGTTAATGCATTTGTTTGCTCACAGATGACTGATTTCATTCATTTCTGGTTCCCTTTGGAGATTTGTTGCACACACAGCAATGCTTGGTGCCAGGAAGACATAGAAAATTGAAAATGCAATGGCCAAATAAATGTCACCCAGCTGATAGCAGAAGTGTACAGTTTTGTTTGGGGTTTTTTTGTTTGTTTTTTTTAACCCACAGCATAGTCCATTAGCGAGAAACCCACTGACTGTGCATCCGTGCCATTACCAAAAGCAGCAGATAATAAACAATCGACCTCTGAACCTTTTCTGCAGCAAACAGTATTTAATTGAGGTTTGGACAGGATGTGATGGTCACAAATCAATGGTCTGGTTTCTCACTTTCCCTCAGCCAAAACACCAGCTGCCATATCAGCACATTTCTGATCTAAAAAAAAACAAAAACAAAAGAAGCTATAAATGTGCTTCAAGGTTGATTTTTTTTTTTACTTTCAATTAATTAATTCATTATGTGGCGAGTAATTTCAAAATTAACTTTGAATTGTGACGTTTTTCATCAGTTACTCTACCAAAGGCCACATAATAACAGCAGTACTCTTGAAATTCACAAGCAACTCTGACTGGAAAGCAGTGAAGAGGAGAAATTCATTTTAAAGAAGGAATGAGGAGTACTTTGATAGATAAGGGAACTGCTGCCAGCAGTCCTCAGCTCTATTGCATTGCTTAGGGTGATATGGGTGTGCATGGTGCATAAACACACACAGACACCAATGGGGCTGTGAGCGATTGTGCGGAGTGTCGGTTGAGAGGGTTAGGTATTGAAAATGAGAGACAGAGAGAGAGAGGAAAGAAAGAAAGTCTGTGTGTGTGTGTGTGTGTGTGTGTGTGTGTGTGTGTGTGTGTGTGTGTGTGTGTGTGTGTGTGTGTGTGTGTGTGTGTGTGTGTGTACACATAAGTAACCAAATGAGGCAGTGACATGCTCTGCCAAGCCCCGGACACAGGACTCATGAAAATGCTAATGGTAGCCGGATTAGTGCTTTGGCTGAGGAAATATCCCTCAACTATCGGTAATAGCAAAATACCCCACTGCAAAATACCATTTAATTCTTCCTTCTCTTCATTTCCTGAAAAGTGTAACTTTGCATTTCTTTCCCACCTTTATTTCCTCCTGTTTTAATTCCTTCCTTCCTGTTATCGCTCCCTCTCTTTTGCTATTATCAAACAATCATTTTATTTCACTTTTTTTCTGCATTTTTCGTCCATGCTTCTGGTTGTTTTATTTTTTTTAAGCCTTAAAACATACTTAGTTGCTTACAGCTACATATAGCTAGGTGTTACATACTCTGGTCTGAATAAAGTAAAGTTTGCTTCTTTTGAACTGTAGATCTACATGCAATCACTCGCTTTTCCTCCTGGATAACTGATACAGCTGTCATTGATCCCAAAGAGAAGCGGTGGCTACAGAAACTTTCTGTCACTGACTCTAGAAAACAAGCCCAAACCTTTGCAAAGTTGCAAAGTTTGCAAAGTTGCTAGTTGAAAGGCCAAAACTTCTAACAAAGTATGTTTTGAAACTCATCTGTTCTTCGTTCCTGCATTGTTAAAAGTCTTTCTTATGCCATTCTATGATGTAAGTCACATTCATTTTCAGGGACAACGAGGCAGATCGTAAATAAATAAAACAATTTCATGCTTCCTGGTTCACTTCTGAATTCTGAGCGGGAGTAAGACGGTTCTCAACTGTCCTTGTTCATCCGACCAAAGCTGGGGCGGAATTAGATGAGATGAGATGTGTGTGCTTGCGTGTGTGTCCCTACATGTGTGTGCTGTGGGTGAAGTTACAAAGAGAACCCTCAAGGAAGCTCCACACTCATCAAATGATAACTTAAAGCTTTCTAGTGCCAAGATGATCAAACGCTAACTGATCTTGCCGAGCTTTAAAGGCTTCTACAGTTAAAGTATTTTCACTTACAACAAAGAGCTTTTTTTTGCTGGCAGTTCTGACAGCAGCCCACCTGAGCACCCGCTGTCATTCAGCTTTACTACATTACTCATCCAATGAGATGAAAGACAATATGTTGTAACCTAATTCCACCAGGTCAGAGTAGCTGCAGTAACTGAAATCATTGAAATTATTTGTTACTTGTGTCATGCTTTGAATTGTTTCTTAGAAGAGAGGTCTTCATTCGGGTGTATTAACTTGGGATAGTCTGTGGGGGCTACAATAGTCAGCCAGAAGTAACCAGTCAAAGTATATTTTTAATGTGTCTCTGCTGTTTCACCAAATGCTGAAGGTGCTCTTTCGGCCTGAGCTCTAGTGACTTATTTTAAAGTTCAATAAATCAGTTTGAGATGCAGTCATGAAAGGATGGTTATCAAAAATACTCAGCAAAGTAATCCTCACACTATTACACCTGGAGGCAGCATGGATACCTGTTTTCATGTTTATACCAAATTATGAGCCTACCGTCAGGATTCAGCAACAGAGATCGAGTCTCATCAGACCGGGATTTTTACTTTTTTTCCCAATCTTCTGTTTTCCAGTTTTGTAGACTCAGTTTCCTGTTCTTAGCTGACAGGAGTGGCATCCCCTTCAGGGTCTGACACATTGTACGTTCAGAGAAACCCTTCTGTTTCCTTGGTTGTAACAAGTGGTTATTTCATTTACTGTTTCCTTCGAACTAGTCTGGCTGTTTTCCTCAGACATCAACAAGACATTTTTGCCCAGAGAACTGTTGGACACTGGCTATTTTCTGTTTTTTGGACCATTGTCTGTAAACCCTACAGATGGTTGTGTGGGAAAATCCCAGTAGATCAGCAGTTTCAGAAATACTGGACCATCTGGTACCAACAACCATGCCATGTTCAAAATTATTCTTTACCTCAAAGCTGCGAAGAAGAATTTTAGAATTTTGTAAAATTCCTCTTGGAAGAAAAAAAAAAAGATACCAGCTTTAGTAATAAGATCTCGCATTGTATAACTTAAAAAAATAACACAAAATGAAACTTCAAACTTTGTGTAACTTAAACAAATTAAAACCACAGTCGTGCAAAGATTAGTCCTTAAATTTAGCCAACAGAATTGCTTGTGCTTTGGCTTTTGACTCTCTTTCGCGCGTGCAATCTGTCCATTCACAAATTCAAAAACAGGCTACTTTCAGAAACGAGATTTTGATTTGGGACTTCATTACAAAAACTCTCAACTGTCATTACACCTTAGACAAGATTCAATGATCAATGTGCAAGATAACACTGCAGATCAATTTTCCCATTTGTGCAAGTGCACTGCTAGATGATGTCATCCAGCACATCAGTGAATTGATGTCCAGATTTTGTTCTTTCTGAAAAGCCTATTTATTTGAAGAAAAAAAACAGGCTACACCATTAGGTAGAGGGAATAGACACATGGCAGTCGTGTTAGAAACAGTAAATCAGAGCATTTCAGAGAAAACGAAAAATACATGCATGTATAAATAAATGCACAGCACTCTTTTGCAGAATTTACCCTTTTTATGTTTAAAGAGACCACATGTTGAAGCTACATATCAGATACATTTTCCACCATTTTTAAAAGAAAAAAATTAGTTTGTCTCTCGTCTGTGAAAGATTAGATTTTTATGTTACAGTACATCGACAAAGGGGAAAATAAGGGACTGCAGTTACTGTGCAATATGAGACTGAGGATAGAGGGCCAGTAATGTGGACACAAATGAAAGAACAAAGCTAAAGCTGGAATGACAGGCGTTTTTAGGCCAGGCAAGAACATATCGAACAACGGGATGTCAAAAAAATTGAAACCCTGTGATCACATTTTTTGTCTTTCTTTTTGTTTATGTTTCTATAGCTTGTTAAATCACATGGTTGATTTTATCTTCAAACTAATTCTGGGCATATAGCTGACAATATTTTTTTCCTGGTATTTGCATTGCACAAATTTAAATCTGCATTTGCATCGGTCAGTAATGTCCAAACACTTCTTGTCTCGGTAAATTTCATACCCTTCTTTTAAGTGTAAATCCTCTCTTTCTTTTATCTCTCATATAAAAAAAGCACTCCTTTGTCACGCCCCAGCTGCTATCGCAGAGGTCATCAAGTGAAGGATGTGTTCATTACTCATGCAACACAAAGCTACTAGTATATGTTTCAGGTCAGATGGATACTTTAAAAACCTAAGGGACGCCCCACCCAGACATATTTCTCGCTGTTTTGTTCTGTGCTTGCACATGTTTTTCCTCTGTTAGGTGCTGTTGAACAAAGAAAATTTATTCTCTCTGGTCTCTGCTGGCTTTACATTGCTCTTGCTCTGCCAGCATGCAATTTTCTTTTTCTTTTCTTTGTGTGCTTCCCTAGTTTTTTCGGGATTTTTAAAATTTACTTGAAAGTCAAAAATAGATTGTTAACATCTCTTTCTCGAGTGAGAAAGCAGTCTTGTTTGTATGTGCCAACAGCCATCTTTCGTATTTTCAATCATTAATTATGTGCTGCCTGTTTATGAGTCTTCATAAGTATGCATTACCTTTTTATCCACATTGCTTTCATCCACTGCTGCCATCAGTATGTTATCAGACATTGAGATTATTACTGTGGTTTTCCATTTGCTTGTGTAATGCTATGTTTGCATCTAGATGGGAAAGGGTTTCATGTAGCTTAAGTGGCAGGCCGGTGTGTTCCCTTGTGGGAGTGATCTAACAAAGACTGGGTCATTCAATATCATCTGAAAAGCTTTCAATTGAATTCTCTCAATCTCTCTGTCTTGGTGTGTTCCTCAGTGGACAGGTATTCAGACACACATGCCTTTTCATTGGGGAGTGATGGCTTCTCATCTTCTGTCTTGCCACAGATACCTCAGACACTTTTTTCAGCTAAAGCTTTTTATTTCAGTTCAGCCTTATTTAAAGTCTTTCTTGCATTAGAATACATTGCGACCTTAAGCATGTACTAATAATAATGGTAGTAGCAATATTAAATAGATCCCTTCTATCATGTCAAGACTTGCAAGATATAATAAAAAAATAATAAAAATTCTAAATCATGTTTCAGAAGCTGGAAGATCCTAAATAGTGAATGTATTCTGTCTTCAATTCAACAGGTGCTTCTGTTACACCACCCCTGCCTGTCTTTTCCCCTTCCTGCATGTTTCAAAGCTCTCACTTTTCATTGCAAGTTTTTATTTGTGCAGATATTTGCTGGACAAATAGTGTTGCAGGTTCTTTGGTGAAAGTTCATATTTGTTGTTCTCTAAATTGACATTTCACCAATTAACCTTGAGAGTGCAGCCAATTGCTGCTGACCACTGCTAGACTTGAAACTATGAAAATTGTTGTTATTCTTCTAAAGTAAAAAAGAACAAAAAAGTGTGCAATGATATAAATAAGTATCATTAAAGTAACAAGTTAATGCCTTAACTCCACCTTTATGACACAATTTAGTGCTATATAAAACATTATGCAACTGTCTGAGTGACCTTAATATTCCCCTTTAACTAACTGTTTATACCCACTTTACAGTAAAGCCAGACCCCCCGGAACGTGTGACAGCGACCCCGATCCGCTTCAACCCTCGGAGACTGGAGGTATCCTGGCACAGCCCCGCCACGTGGCCTGACATAGATAACTTCCCTTTAAAGTACTTCCTTCGATACCGGCCGCTCATCCGAGAGCAGTGGCAGCATGTGAGTACCTTTTACACTAGTGCTCACAAAGGCCCCCCCTCCCCAAAACATGGTGCGATGAGAAATACGATGTGACGTGTTGCTATGCCATTATGAAAAAGGTTTTATCCAGTGGAGCAGAGAAAATTAGCTTTATTAGTTAGTGCAAAGTAGAAAAGTTTTGTTTTTCTTTTCTTTTTCAGGAAAATTTTAACTTACAAGTGGAATATCTGGCACAAACCAAAAACAAGAAAGAGGTTATAAATGGTCAGAACAGTTTGCTCAAACACTGTTTTCTTAGTGTCTGCAAGTCAACACTAGGATAGAAGTTAATTATTAATTATTGGTGCTCTAAAGAAAAAGGGTCTCAGATAGCGCAGCCAGAGTTTGAAGTTATCACAAAAAATAATCTTTTAAATGGAAACGGCATACTGCTTTTTTTCTTAAAGCGCTAGGAAGTATCGTTTCACGTTATAATCTTATTTTTCCAAGAAATGCTTACTTATCTGGCACTTTTATTGAAACACGGGGATAAGCCTCTTTTTTTCTTCTACATTTGATCAATAGTATTTCCCAAGGTAAATTGAACATAGAAATTGTTTGTTTTTTTTAAAAATCCCTGTCAAGAGATGCCTCTGAGAACAATTACTGAATATTACGAAAAATTGGAGTTTGATCCCTGGTCAGACAGACACAATTGCTCGGCTGCTTTGGTGTATGTTACTTAATCTGAGTATTTTTTTTGTGGGTTCAATTCCCTGAGGGCTTCATACAGTAAAAGCATATGTGTCCACTATAGGATTCCTGGGATAAAAGCTCTGTCTACCAAGGTCTAATATTACAGGGTTATTAACATGTCAATGGTTTGCTAAGGTGTTGTTCCAAGAGCTTGAGTTACAGAGCCTGGCTTGGAATCACATGGACACACTAACACACACAAATTATAAACCAATACCTTTTTTTCTCTTACTTCATTCATCTTGTCTGTCCTTCAACACCTTCTTGTGTCACTGTCTTTGTATTTCACTCCACCACCCTCACCCCCAGTTTCTTTGTTTTACTACTTTTCCTCTCAGCTTTCTTTGGTTTGAACTGCGGAAAAGTTCGTCTGATGGTACTTCTTTGTTTCTTACTTATTCTACACTTCAAATAAGAAGAGTTTTGGCAAGGTTGTAGTTCTGTACAGCAAACCTTAAAGCATTTTGGTGTCGAGTTATTTCGTGATAGTGATTTAGGTCTATTCACCCTCCAAGCAGGCCATCATGAGCTTTACAAGAAAGGGGAAAACAACTGCAAAGCTGAACCGAAGACATCAACAAAAAATCCAGGCATCCTTTATTAACCCTTTAAGACCTACCATAGAACCAAGTTCGCCAGAGCTTATATTATATTTTTACATGCTGTGGAGCCATTTTTGGGAGCATTTCAAGTTGCTATACATCAATACAACCATTATAGCCCAAACTTTAATAATATGTCTGCATTAGGTGCATAGTAATCACATAAATTGCAAAAAAGTGCAATAAACTACAAAAAAATTGAAAATCGTTTTTGTTTTTTTAACATATATTTCTAGTTAGAGAAATTTAAGAGGCTTATCCCTCAAAACTGTAAATACAAAAAAGTTACACAAACTAGTTTCCCACCACAGGAAATTTATTTTGAGTGTCTTCATAGTTTTATTTTTGAAATACACCAATTTTTATATACTGCAGGAAAAACGAAAATAAATATTATAGTGCAAATTTGCAAAATAACAGCATATGCATCAAAATAAACTATTTCCAGCAGTGCAATATGAGTCTTAAGCATCCCAGAAACGACACAGAAAGTCATAAAGTCAAATATAACTTTTTAAAACACATAACAAGTAAAACACAAGCTCATAAGGCCCCGATCGTAAAAAACTACATTTCCGCAAAATGACGTCACTTCCGGTTTCGGGCAGGTCATGCGGTCATGTGATAGTTCGCGCTGATGGCCATAGGAAGTGTTACAAACAGCTGATGGATCGGCGAAGCGTGTTTCTGGAATATCATGTTTTTGTTGCTGCAAGTGATTTTTATGCAGTTTTTGCAAAGCTATATGTGGAAGGAAACTGTGACCTAGGACAAGCTGATGGCATAAGATGTAAGTACAACTCCTCCAGTTTCATATGCAAAAAAAATTATTGCGCTAGCTTACTTGGTTGCAGAGCTACCAGGATTTAAAAATAGTTACGCAAAACAGAGCGTGCCCGCTCCGATCGGCTGTAAAGGGTTAAACCCTCCTCCTGATAAGCTGGCTTTAAGACCCTTCACAGCAATGAACTGAAAGTCTAAATAATTGCTCAGCTGAAAATTAATTAGAGCAATTAGAGCAAATGGTTTAATGTTTCGAATGAGTCATGAAGTACAAGAATTGCCAAGTCCCTGCTTCTCAAGTGTGGGGATTTGTTCAGTTTTGTATAATTGACTGCCAAATTGCTTTTAGGTTTTAGGTAACATAATAGGTATTTGGTTTTAAAGAACAGAATGGGAACAGCCAGCAGAACCAAGTTCACTTAGTTATTACCACATCTCTCACATCCTTACAAACACAAAGAAGCGATATCAGAAATGATATATAATCTCTTTGTGTTACATCTTTCTACAAATCTTCCGTGACACAGTCACACATATGAATGGCAAAGTGCTATTTTATAAACACGTTGACATTCAGTCACTTCCTGCCTCTCTGTAGTTATAATAAAGCCTCAGATCTTTGTGGTTCCAGCTGATGATTAAATCTGACACACACACTCAAAGTTTTTCTTCTCCCCCTTGCTGCTAATCAATCAATATGTGAACCGACGCGTGACCTGAAAGTTGGGAAACCTTAAGTCAATATTTGGATTTGGTAAGGAGACATAATTTGGAAATTGCATAAATAGAGTCGATGACAGCTGAAAACTCCAAGGTTTTCCGTTTTTGCGGCATTCTTTGATGAATGTTATTGTGGTCACGGTTTTTATTTTTGCAGCCGTTAGTGTGGTTTTCTGAAGGGGAAATTCCGACACCATCACCTCTGGACTTGTGAGCACTTTATAGTTGTGCTTCTGGCTCCCTTTGTTAACAGTCGGTTAACCGTGTTGGCACTGTTCTCAATCACACAGAAAGTGTGTGCTGAATTTGTATTTGTATGAGTTGCCTAATTTCTCCACTAACTTTTACGATTATGCCACTTCATTGAAAAGGTTGAGTGGCAACTAGCAGACAGCCTTGTCATGTTAGAGTACCATTTATTATTAGAGATGTTATAAATGTAATACATTTGTCTAAACCTCGACATAACCTTCTACATTTACACTTTTTTGCAATTGTAATACGCTGGTATTGAGCTTATTGACACTGGTTTGAGTAAAAACACACCCAGAGTAGGTTGATTGAAGAACGAATGACACAGCAACCAAAATTGCAGCTTCAGTTGCAAATATTTTGGCTTCTTGATTACTTCCACACCGTCTTGTTTGAAGAATAGTAAATAGGGCAGACAAAGCTTCTTTCAGATAATTTTGAATGCCACTATACAAGTGAACCTACTACTTCTCCTGCCGCTCCCTTATGCGCAAGGGGTCGCCACAGCAGATGGATGACTTGGCACAGCCCTCCCAGGGATTTGTGTCTCTTGTGTCTCTTTCCAAACTTGAACCAGGGATCTTTCATGTGTTAGACCACATTATTAGACCACATCGTTGCAGAAATTTAAAATACACTGAATCAAGAACTGTACTACTATTAAAAAAAAAAAAAAAAGTTTATTTTAGAAAACCCAGCTTTTGGCTTGCTACTGCCCTTGTTGAGGATGGGTTTAATGACTATCTATGGTAGTGCACTGTAGCAGCAGATATTTGGATTTAGAACTATCAAGCTGTGACATAAATCAGTAATTGAAGTTTAATGAGGCTGCCAAAATAAAACGCACTATTTACTGCCCCCCATATATACTTGATTGATTTTAGTATCAGAGGTTTAATACAACTTGAAGTGCTTAGTGTTGCTTAGGAATTCTCCTTTAATGTGGTCGGACAGCAGAGCTGGGTGCGAATGGCTTTCACATGTTATATTTTGAAATGTGTTTTCAGTCAGAAATGAAAGCGGTCATGTGATCAGACTGATCCTCAGAAGAAACCATCCATCGTGCTGAAGAATGAGGGGATGACTGGGACAGATAGGTAGAGTGATGGAAAGTCAGATGGGTGGAGGCAAATGAGGAAAAGTTTTGAAGTAGAGATGAATGGAGTGCGTTAGAGAAGGAGATTGGGCGTTAATGGACAGCAGATGCTCATAGATACAGTAAAACGAGACACATAAATGAGATAGACATGCATAGATACACAGATGCATTTGAACTCGAGTCCAAGACAAGGGGGACAGAAATATAATACAAAGTCCACATTTGAAAAGATGTAAGGTGAAATTGAGCGCATAAGACTGAAACCATATTAGTTGATTATGAAAAGTGACAGAAGAATGGATGGTTAGGGAGAGAGGTATGGAGAGAAAAAGAGAAATTGCTGTATGGAGAGCAGTGTGACAGATAAATGGATGAAAGTTGGAGAGACGTAAAGAAAAAGGGAGCACAAGAGGCTGCTTTGAAAGTGAAGTTTTATAGGCTATTGGTTACCTGGTGTTTGAAGTTTAAGGGAGGTAGATGAATGGTTCATTGGGGGGGGATGAGAAAATATATCTGAAACATTTTAAGCCTTAAACTAGTGGAGTGAATGGAGAAAAAGGGAGGGGGAAAAGCTTTAGACTTAGCAGAAACAAGCCCATTGGGGAATTGAATTGTACATATATTTTTTTAACCTTTAAGTAGGTGTGCCAGACATAAAAACAGCTACAAAAACACTAAAAACCAACAGAATGGTGCTCTTATTGAGCTAGTGGTGGTTTGTAAATGGATGTAGTGCAAAGTAAAGTGCAGCATTAACAGTGAAGCCCCCCCACCACCTAAATGTTATTTCTCTTAGATAGCTGAACTTCATGGCATGGAATAATTTACTGCTTTGCTGGATTTCGAAATGGGAACGCTTTTTAAATGTTTATTTTTCTGTGCCTGCCAAACAACTGATTTGTGTAAAATTACAACTAGTTTAGGAGTCTTGGTACTGAGCTTTTTTCAGATCATGAAGCTGCTATTACACATTTGAAACAGTGCACAGTCATTTAAAAAAGAACGTTTTTGTAGTCCTGTGAAACCCTAAATACAGCCTAACTGCTTCCATAGGAATTAGTAGGGCAAGCAGCATCCAAGTGCTGCTAATTAAATGCCCTCAATCATCAGTGACCCCCTCTTTCACGAGCACGAGTTTGAAGGATTGCTACATCCTAAAGTCAGACTGTGCAGTCCAACAGCTACATCTCCACTCAAGTCCACAGGCCTCAGTTAGCATGTGCAAATAGAAGAAAAAAACGCTAAAAAGTTGCAAAACACTGAAAAAGTATGAAGAAATTAAGACAAAGTGGAGCTGTTTGGCCACAAAGCATGGTGCCATGCTTGGTTAAAACCAAACACAACATATTAGTACAAACACTTCATACCAGTCAGACCTCAACCTGGCTGAAGTGCTGTAGCAGGACCTTAACAGAGCTGTATATAAATAAATGTGTTTATATGTGTGTGTATATATATAAATTCTATGAGCTACCTAACCATGAGATGTACTTAGTTTTTCACAGCATAGAGTAATGTGATTTGTAACACACACATATTGCCCCTAGGAACAAGTAAGTCACCGATATGTGATTCCCTTGTAGTTCAGTAAAAGCAAAAAAAACCCAAAAACATATTAATTATTGATCAGTAACTCGCTGTAAAACAATGTAGGATGATGTGCGTGAGCTGGCATCTTAGTTGTTGGCAGATAGCCACACTTCATACACATCATTATCACACCACTGTGTTATATCCCTAGATTCATCAGTGGTCATTTCACAACAAGGAATGCACATACTTGCTCCCAACCCTTTACTGACTCTTTGTCATCAACAGGTTTCAATTATTACAAATTAAGCAAGTGAGTGTTAAAAAAAAGGAGGATTTAATCCATGAAACTTCCTCTTCCCCTGTTCATAAAATTGAATTTCTTTCATTTAGTGTCAACTAAAAACACCTTAAATTCAGAGAATGACCGCAGCCACCGTTTCGCTTCACATTACGTCAGTACACTTTATCAAGAGCGAATTATCAAAATGAGAACAGAAACAACACATGAAAATGCATCTGTATATCTCTAAATGGTCGGTGAATTGTTTTGTTTCCCATGGCCTTGTGTGCATTGTTTCCTCACGCTCCCTTCAGACAGAGGTGAGCTCATACACTCACAGCAATTAAAGCAATGGACCAGTAACTGTGATAAGAACAATTTCAGATTGCTCAATATTCAGTTCATGGTATGAAACTGCATCTGCTGTGCTGTAATTGCCCTTTGGGGATGATGCTGAACTCCAGGCAAGTGAAAACACAGATATTTTCATGCAGACTCGGAAACACACACAGAGACAGATACGCAGATATGCAATTAAATGCTGGTATGCATATAAATCAATACTCACAAATATCACTGCACACATACATTCTTTTGCTTCATAATTACTAAGCCTACCATGCATACAAATGTCAAGAAATCTCTAGAACATGCATGTGTGTATATGCAAAAGCAGCAAACACATAAATTATTGCTTATATTGATAGACTAAGGTGGTTAGTATTGGCAATATGCTGAAATAACCTTTTGCATTTCTGCAAACACCATGTCCACCTACAAATACATACAGCATTCATACACCAGACATAGTGAAAAACAAGAACTGGACAAAAGATGAATAACCACCATGTTAAATACATAAATTCAGAGAAACTGATGGAATAAATGCAGCAGTCGAAGCAGAAAGAAAAGAGGCAGACCTATTTTTTTTCCTTCTTTAATCTTCATCTGCTTGAGCAAAACAGATTAGCCTTTCATTCATTTATTTATTCCACATGTGTGCTGCATCCTCTCTCGGCCATTCATTCTTCTCCCACCTCACATTTGGTCAAGCTTCTGTCTTTTTCCTTTCAGTTTTTATCCCTCTTTTCTTCTCCTCGCTCCTCCTAATTTTTTTTCCAGCTTACGTACCGTATTGTTCCCGTCTTGCCATCAGTCCTTTTCCACCTCTCTCCATCTGTTCATCCAATGTGTGTGTATGTTTGCCAAAAGTCTCTCTCATCTAGCAAGCACTTAGATGGATCAATAGTGAGGCACGAGTTGTATTTGTGTGTGCGTACGTTTTAGTTTTGATTTTGGAACATAAATCTGTTTACACAGTCATACGGTATTTCGGGAGGGGTCAAAAAGCAAGTCCTTGGTAATTTTAAGGTTGGAGTCTTGATTTAAGGTTTGGGTAGTGCTAGGCAAGAAGTAGTACGGTTAAGGATATGCTCTAAAGGATTTAATGTAATCTCTTTGGAAGTGATGGAAACATGAAGTCACAATTCACATGCACTGCTCATAGTGAGCGTATTTGATTTTTCTGTAAATTTTTTATGCATATGGTGCGTAACTAGAGTATTGTATTTTCATGAATAACATTATCATGGCAAAGAAAAAGCAGAGATTGGCACTGAATAAGAACTTACTGATGTGCACATCATGAAAGCGAAAAAGTGCTTCTGAACTTTCTCCATCTTCTCTTTATTTCCACCGTTTCTCTTTTTATGTCCAAATTTCCACCTTTGTGTTTACTTTTCACCTTTCCCTCCCACTCTACCATTAGTTTCTATTTCCAGCTTCCACAATCTCTTTTTTTCCCCCTTTCACCCGCTCGTTCATCGACATATGCACCCTTCCACCCATGCATTAAGCCACCTGTCTAACCATCCGTCCCTCAAGCCATCTATTTGTATCTATAGGTGCACATGATAAATGTGTAGACCTTGTTTGGGAAAAACATCCCATCTAAAGGACACTGCCACAGACAGATCATTTATCAAACCCCATCATCCTAACACTCAAGCACATAGACACACAAACTGCACGTTCAGTGCCATCACATATAAAAGTCACCATCATTAGGCTGTGCTGTCAAAATACATTACAGCTGGATCAAAACCTTTACATATACTCAAAAACATTTTGCACAGGGAGACAGAGAGAGTGGCATGGTCTTACACTGTGCAAACTCTTAGCATTTTATTAATATGAACTTTTTTTTTATTATTTAATAATTGAATATGACAGTTACATATATTCCCCACAAGAGAAGCCTAAAGATTCTCTAAAGGGAGGAGGGGGGGGGGGGGGGTTAACAAGTTAAAAGAGGGCATATGAGTCATCCAAGAGAGAGGTCTTATCTTGTGTCTCTTTCCAAGATTGCAGTTGGAATATTTCAGCATTTTCTATTTGTAGTCCTTTAGATGTCTTACTGTGTAAGGGTGAAATGAAGATGAATGGGGCCACTGCCCTCTCTCTGCCTCTATTGATTTCTATATCACTGTGTCAGTCTGGCCTGTCACACACATATCTATCTGCTCTGACTTAGCATGATGCACACATGTCACGCACTGACCTCATCTCAGGGGGTCTTGCTTCTCATGGTCAATATAGTTCTAATTAAATGAACATGACAGACACCAAATGAAGTCAACAAAGCCGTGTTAAGGATTTGGAAAAAAATATATATACCTGCTGCTCTCAGTTCTCTCAAGTTCTCAGTCATGCTTCCCAGATTAGACTGAGTATAGAAAAACTGAAGACTGTGAGGTTTGTTTTACAAGGTGGGGCAACTCAGAGCACAGAGCGCCTGAAGATCGGGTAGCCTTGGCTCATTGACATGTTTCTCCTAAGCAGTTTTTTTGAAGTATGGTAAGGTTTACTGTCTTGCTAAGGGAGACTGCAGCCATTGAGGAGTGCCTTAACAATGCAGGTAATGCTTTATCAGCTGTGATTTTTATATGATAGTATGTTTCAAAATAACATCACACCATGTGGTTCTAATAAGAAAGTAGCCATTGTTGAGCAGCAGTTGAACAAAGCTCAGCATTAATACTTTGTTATCTTATAATTAATCATTTTAATCAGTCCTTGGTTCTTTCCCCCCTTTTAGAATTCACATTGTGAAACACTGCATCCTAATATAATTAATGCTATTTGTCATTTGTCTCATGGTTTTGATTATTTGAGAAATCAAAACATTATTTAATGGATGTCTGACTTCCCGTTCCGCACATGTCAAAGCAAAACATTCGAAGCTTTAAAAATAATTGTTTGGCGCAAATCTCACATCTAAATAACTCCTCTTCTGAGCTCATTCAGTTCATCCAATGACAAGTCTGTGTAAAACGGTAAAGCATGTCAGCTAATTCAAGGTTGAGGGTCCAATGCTTGGTTTTGCTCACCAGCATACTAAAATGGCCTAAGCAGGGAAACTTACCATGAATTCTCTGTATGAGTGGAGAAATATAACACTTACTGCAGAAGTGCTATGTAAATGCTGTTCATAATACGTGGACAATAACCCCTTTTTCCAATATAAGACCATGATTTTCCATTTACTGTCTTAATGTGTGTATAAGGTGTGACATGTCACAGCATCTACATAAGGATGTGTGCATCTTTAAAAAAGGGCAAGCTTTCATTTGATCAGCATTCAGAAAGGCAGGATTATGAGCTGATAAAGACATTCTGGAAATGTGACTTGAGCTTTTAAGAGTTTCTACAGTAGAGGAGTAGGAGAAAGATGAACTCTGATTTTAGGTTTTATGACATGTTCATGTTTCACATCCTTAACACGCTGGCAGATAGCATAAAACAGTGTTAATACAGAGCCAACTCCACCTCCTGTGTTGTTCAAATTACTGCACGCTTTTTAAGGGTGTAAGGTCTAGTCCGGGATTTTCGATTGGCTGGTGGGGGGGTTCCTTTTACAGTAATTGCTGCTATGGTGATTGGGGCTTCAAAGAGAGAAATACTGTCTGAGAAATTACCCCTGGACCTAGTGTTCGTGTCCGTGTGTATGTGTTCTCAAATGGGAGGAGAGTGCGGCGGAAAAATGGGAGCTGTCAGTCAACCTAATGAGACCAACCTTCTGAATGCACACACACACACATACACACAGAGCGCCATCGGGCCAGTGGAAGTGCCATATAATTGGGTTTCCTTTCCAGGACAAGAGACATGCTCACTGGATTAGATCTGACCACCGACGCCAATTCCCTCCATGTCTCCTTCTTTCTGCTTTTTCTTCTCTCTTTTGCATCCTCTTTTCTCAGCCTCTTCATTTTTTCCCCTGGTTTTTCTGTCTGGTATTTCTCCTTTCTCCTTACTGGTCAGCATGTCTTATTGTCCTTTCCAGGTCAGCCTACAACCTGTAGCTTTATCAGGAATGGCCTTGCAGATAATGTGTACAACAAAATATGATATCTTAGCATGCATTATCACAATCATACAAGTTACAATTACAACTGTATTATTATACAAAGCCCGCCATGATTACTGCAGTCCTTTGGAGTTCCTCTGTTTCTTTTTATTTCCACTTCCACTTCACAATGAATTTGTACCTGTGCACGTTAAGATGAGAGTAACCTCTATTGATTCTACATGGAAAGTATTGTTTGTAGTTTTTCAACACTGAACAAAGTACTAGACAAGACAAGAGCAATGTGGGGCAAAACAATTAAAGAGAACACAAGAAAAATGAGGCATGAAACAAAATAAATGAGATGGGCAGAGAAGAGGAAAAGCAAAGGGTCACTTACTTTCCTTGTAGTTTCTTAAGCAATCCCTAAGGAATGTTCACAGCTCGTCTCTCTGCCTCTCCCATTGTCTGGGGTTTTGTAGAAGTTTATTGTGTGTGTCTTTGTGCATATGTTATAACAGACTGAGAGTGACACAGTATTTACAAGCTGCTGTGAATAAAGTTAGAACAAAGAAGCAGAAAATATAGAGTGCATAATATATTAGTGTTAATTTCTGTCTTTACTACTAATGTAAAGTTTGTCATGCATTCCAGTTTTATACACTCAACAAAAATATAAACGCAACACCTTTGTTACTGCTCCCATTCCCCATGGGATGGACGTAGAGACCTAAAATTCATTCCAGATACACAATATAACCATCCCTCCCAAACAGTGGTCACAAATCAGTCCAAATGTGTGGTAGTGGGCACATCTGCTATATTGAGATAATCCATCCCACCTCACAGGTGTGCCACATCAGGATGCTGATCTGACATCATGAGTAGTGCACAGGTGTACCTCAGACTGCCCACAACAAAAGGCCACCCTGGAATGTGCAGTTTTTTGCACTATTGGGGGTCTGGGGACCCAGAACCGGTCAGTATCTGGTGTGACCACCATTTGCCTCATGCAGTGCAACACATCGTCGCATGGAGTCTATCAGATTGTCAATTGTGGCCTGTGGAATGTTGGTCCACTCCACTTCAATGGCTGTGCGAGGTTGTTGGATATTCGTGGGAACTGGTACACGCTGTCGTATACGCCGGTCAAGCACATCCCGAACATGCTCAATGGGTGACATGTCCGGTGAGTATGCTGGCCATGCAAGAACTGGGACATTCTCAGCTGCCATCTGCCCTGAACAATGTGAACCATGATTCATCCGTGAAGCGCACACCTCTCCAACGTGCCAGACGCCATCGAATGTGAGCATTTGCCCACACAAGTCTGTTACGGCGACGAGCTGGAATCAGGTGAAGACCCCGATGAGGACGACGGGCATGCAGTTGAGCGTCCCTGAGACGGTTTCTGACAGTTTGTGCAGAAATTGTTTGGTTGTGCAAACCAATTGTTCCAGCAGCTGTCTGGGTGGCTGGTCTCAGACGATCTTGGAGGTGAACCTGCTGGATGTGGAGGTCCTGGGCTGGTGTGGTTACACGAGGTCTGCGGTTGTGAGGCCGGTTGGATGTGCTGCCACATTCTCTGAAACGCCTGTGGAGACGGCTTATGGTTGAGAAATGAACATTCAATGCACGGGCGACAGATCTGGTTGACATTCCTGCTGTCAGCATGCCAATTGCACGCTCCCTCATTGCTTGTGGCATCTGTGGCATTTTGCTGTGAGACAAAACTGCACATTCCAGGGTGGCCTTTTGTTGTGGGCAGTCTGAGGTACACCTGTGCACTACTCATGATGTCAGATCAGCATCCTGATGTGGCACACCTGTGAGATGGGATGGATTATCTCAATATAGCAGATGTGCCCACTACCACACATTTGGACTGATTTGTGACCACTGTTTGGGAGGGATGGTTATATTGTGTATCTGGAATGAATTTTAGGTCTCTACGTCCATCCCATGGGGAATGGGAGCAGTAACAAAGGTGTTGCGTTTATATTTTTGTTGAGTGTAGAATGACAAGAAATTAGATGTGTACTTTATTGATCCTTACACAATACAGTCTATCAGGTTAAGTTTATCACAAGATTATTGCTCAGCAGTAATAATGTTGTATTATTTGGTTACTAGAGTAACCTGGGACCAAACTAAACAGAAGCTCCAATACCAGCACATTTGTCTAAGACAGAGTCCCCTGACCTTTTTTTAAAACATGACCACCACACCAGGCATTCTCACAATTATCCATTTAGTTATTTGTAGACACCGCTGTCAGTGTGATACAGTACTTGAACAGTTTTTTTTTTATTTCAGGATTTATTGTCTAATGCTTAAATTATATTTTTGTTAGGAGAATATATTTTTCTTGTAAGAAGTTGTTACATTGTTGCAGACCCAGCTCATGTTAAATACAACTTGATTTAGCTTGTTAATGAATTAGTCAGTGTTGCTTAATCAGTTATCTACCTGTACCACTTTTATTTATGGTGCTTAACTAGCTTGCCACCTACCAGGCTCGTTAACTTGCTAGGCTGGTTAGTAAACTTATTTTGTGAAACGCAGGGTCAGTGTTAGCAGAAATCAAAAGTAACCACAGGGTAGTGCTCTCTCTTCCTTTGATCTTCACTGAGATATGTGGGTTATTTTGCTTTGCTTTGTTTTGGAGGAGTTTCTGCTGGGAAATGTCCTAAGAATGTAAATGCTGCTTCAAACACAGTTCATTCACTTTGAAACTTGCCAGTAACAATCAGTAGACACGACCCACCTTGGGAAGATGGCGTTAGCGGCAATTAAAGGTGAGGTTTGGTTACCGTTGTTTTCTTGTAACGTCAGCAAGTATCTTCAAACAGCCATGTTTGCATATGCTGTGTACAAACACATGTTTATTCATTAAACAAGAAACTGTAGTAATATTTTAGTAATTACCTCCAAAATAGTCCATTCTGTGGTTAGTCTATTATGGTTGAATTATTATCATATTATATCTCAGGGTTAGTGAATATTTACTCTGTCTTAATGAGACATGATTATGGCAAGATAAATATATATGTTTTTGGAGTGGCATTTTGTGTGCGAGTGTGTGTGTGTGTGTGTGTGTGTGTGTGTGTGTACCTGCTTGCCTGTCTGTCAGTGTGTAGAACTGCACATACAAATGTGTGGGCACACTTTTACATACAATTTAAATGAACACTAAACAATTTTAATGAGCGGTAAACAAGTCTGATGAACAGCTTTGAACAGCTCTATTTACAATAGATCAGCCCTGAAGACACATGTGAAACACATATCCCCACACACGCGCAAACACATGCACCCAAACACACACATACATACGTAAATTTACACTAACAACATTAAAACCACTGACAGGTGAGGTGAATCGCAATGTTTATCTCCTTACAAGGCAGTATTGTGCTGGGAAACCTTGGCTGCTGGCATGTGGATGTTATGGGACATGCACCAACACATAACAGACTTAACATACCCTCCAATGCGCCCCACTGCACAGCAAACAGTGGTCAAGGACGGTTCAAAGAGCACAATAAAGAGACTAATTTCTATGCATAAAGATTCACGAGGTACTTTGCATTGACCATTTATGGTTAAATGTGGCCATTTAAAGAGCCGATCCAGATATGCATATTTCCAGGTGGACTGCCATAAAAGGAACACTGTGTGCAAGTGTGTATGAAAAAATTGACTTTTTTTGTTCAAATAACTGTTAGTCTTTTCTGCTTGCGCACACTTTTAGTATGGATTATGCTCAGTTTTTTTAAGTAAGTCTGTAGGATCACAGAGACCTACATAGGTCCAGACAGGTGATTTTAATCAGTTTGGCTGATCACTGAACCTTCACCACCACATGGCACATCACACAGATTTGGTCTTGCAGTGTGAATGATCTGATAGTGTTTTTTGGCAGCAATAGCAAAAGCCCTTTCCAAAGTGAATCGCCTTGCATCTATCCTCAGCCCCTCCTCGCCACCTTCTTTTACTACGCGATATTAAGTGCTGCTTTCACTGCTCCCTGTTAGCCACTTGGCAACACAGCAACACATCCATCTCTCTGGAAATGTTTATTTGCAAGCTGTTTACTCCATTTACTCCTCCTCACATAGACATACGGTATATGTAGTTCATACACATGCTGATGTACGCATCCGTCGGCTCCGGTTCAGCCTCGCAAACACAAACAATAATGCAACAGACGTGTGCAGACATGACAATAAATACACGAATACAAAGAAACGCAAACACAATTGTACAAAGGCATATTTGCCTAAACTGGTGTATGTGTGTTTTCCAATATCGAATGTAAGCACCGACACACACACAGGAAAAATATAGAGAGATAGGGATAAAAAAATAAAAGCCCAACAACACATACACACATAGTCAAACAGATGTGAGCAGATTAACATAGACATCACTATTCAAACATACACATACAGATTGCAGTCACTAAGGAATGCTGATAGAAGCAATGGCTGGATATGCTGGTTGGACAACATCTAAACAATGGAAGTTTTAGCCTCAAAGCCAGCGCAGACGTCTTTTAACCGATCCATATGCACACACAATATACACTGCAGTCTAACCACACGCACATGCTCAAATGATGTTGTTATTGCATTCCACTAATGAAATTAAGCCTATAAATGTAGCGCTTGGTTAGGCAGATAAAGACTAAGCTTCCTTCCAAACAGAGAGCGAGGGTGCAAGAGCTGAAAAATACATTGCCTCAGTTCAAGGCAATGTGGAAAACAGAGGGGTCAACTTTACATAGAGCGTGAGCGATGAGAGACGGCTTACAGGAATAAAGAGAAAGCGGTGATGCTGGGGTTGTTTCAGTGGGTTATTTGTCAGATTGACTACAGGTTTTCATATCCTGGAGGAGTGGAGAAGTAAAGGGGAAACTCCAGGCTGAGGCCTGGCTATGACTGTTAGTGGGTGAAAATAATATGGTGGCTGTGAGGGAGTTTTGATCAAATCACAAGACTCTTCGGAGCAGCTGCTAGTGATATTTCGAATTTTTATTATTATCACTATTATTATTTACTCCCCTACTTTATTTTGACTCTCATCCTCATCTGTTTTAGATTATTTGTTAGCGAATCAAAGCCAAAGAGAAAAATCACATAGTTTGTAAACATCCATCCATTGCTGGTTATGCTGTGCCTTAGTGCGTTCACAGGTGTTTTCAGTTTTGTTTTTGTTCTGTTTTTCTTTCTTCTTCATAAAAGAAGCAGTTTAGAAAACTTGGCTACGCTGTTGCCTTGTTGATATCCTCTCCGTTCATCTGACTGCTGACTTTTTTTGTCGTTTGCTCGATACTTTCACTTTTCACTTTAGTGAAATTGCTGCATTCCCAAACATCAGTAATTAACATGGTGTCAAAACCTAGAAACAATAGCCAGAGATGCTAATGAAGAACCTAAATTACTTGAGTGTAATTAACAGTGAGCTGTGAGTTTATGGTGAAAAGAAAGGAAAAAAACAACATTTGAATATTTTTTTTCCTTGCTGCTGCAGGTGTTGATGACATTCATGTAAATGTCTGTGTAATTGCAGTCTTTTCTGACATTACTGGAATTCTCACCTAGATAAACATTACCATAAATATAATTTAGAAGATAGCTAGGTGGGCATCAGTAGCACGTGTTGTAGTTTGTGTTGCAGAGTTGGAATTATCAAGATTACATGATTGCATCACCAATCATTTATCAAGTACTGGACTATATTTGTGTTCTCCAGCAGGTCAGCTGCCTGTCAGGGTCTGTAAAATCTCTTTTCTGACAAGTTTTATTAACTAGCCAGCACAGGTTACATGAAATGTACAATCATTGTCCTTAGCAAGCCTTAAAATAATGTAAATGCAACCTGAGATGAACAATAATATGGGACATATTACACAGTGTGATTATTTTTTAAGTCAAAGATGGAGAACAATGTGTAGAAAAACTAAGTGCCCCCATGCTTCAGTAGCTTCTGAAATCACTTTTAGCAGCAATAACTTGAAGTGACTTGAAATATCCATTGTCTATATGACTTTTTCAGTCTCTCACATCATTGTGGAGGTATTTCAGTCCATGCTCCAGTTATTTCTGTTCACTGAGCTTTGCAGGCATTCGTTTGCGCACAGCTCTCTTAAGGTTCCACCACATTTCAATTACTTTAAGATCTGAGCTTTGACTGGGCACTTGCAACGCCTTGATTATTTTCTTTTTCAATCATTC